>NW_019174333.1:2858669-2910021 GCF_002260705.1 Seriola dumerili
ATAAAACGTAAAAGGTTATTGGCCTTTTAGTGTGACCATAAATGATAAATAGAAAATAAATATTTTTGCAGTTAATTGCCACCACAAATAAATCAATGTATGGGAAACGATGCATCGATTTAAAATATTGATATTGACCAATTTTCAGCATTGATGTTGGGGTGTCATGTGTAGCCCTCTTGAAAAATTCTAGCCACCTTTCAGAGAATCCTCTCTGTGCTAGATGTGGATGATATCCAAAATTTAATATCTCAATACAGCACAGCCCAAATATCACAATATATGATATTACCACCGATATCATGTTATTGCATTTTATATTTCAATGGCTTCTTTATGATATGTATTTATATTTGTCACATGTCACAGTTCAATGTACAGTAAGCAAAGCAGTGAACTTAGGGTGGGACTGGGCAGCAGAGGAGACTAAGCAAAACTGGGTCTTAGCTTTGTGCTGTTGCTGCTTTTTCACTTACTCATATGAACTCTATTGTGATGAGGTCATTAAGATTAATGCAGCTCCTCTGTTTGTTCCACTGCAGGGATGTACTTGGTTTCAAAGCACATCAGGGAGAAGACCGACAGTGTGGTGATCTTTTCTGGAGAGGGTTCGGATGAGCTCACTCAGGGATACATTTACTTCCACAAGGTAAGTCCTGCAGTAATCTTCACACATAAATGTTTAGGATTTTCTAACCTTACTGTATATGGAGTAAGGTGTGGTGAAATGTTACAACCAATGTGAGACCTGGGATTATAAAGCCACTGTCAGGGAGAGAGAGGATGACATGCAGCAAAGGCCCATGGGTTGGACTTGAACCCGTGGCTGCTGCGGTTAGGACTGGCGGTAAGTCCATATGGTACACGCTACATTTTTTGCCTTTATTCTGATAGCATGGCGAGAGAAAGACAGGAAAGTCAGGGAGAGAGAGGGGATGACTGGGTCAGACTGGAACCCTTGTCGCTGCAGTAAGGTAAGTCCATATGGTACGCGCTGTACCAGGTGAGCCACCGACGTGCTCCACTGTACTGCATTTGACTCCAGATCAGATGGTCATGTGTTTGTCACATTGGGGTCAAAGCTTGAAGTTGCATCTCTGTCCTTTGGTGCAAATTTCCCCACTGTAGGACTAATAAAGGACTATCTGATCTTGTATTCTTTTGATCATAATAAATGATGATTGAGATTATAGATTTAACATTGTGATCTTGGGGGCGTGCATCCCAGTGGCTCACCTGGTAGAGCGCATACCACATAGACTTAGTCCTTACTGCAGCAGCTGGGATTCCAGTCTGACCCAGTCATCCCCTCTCTCTCTCTCTCTCTCTCTCTCTCCCTCTCTCCCTGCTTTCCTGTCTTTCTCTCGCCGTTGTATCAGAATAAAGGCAAAAAATGCACAACAAAAAAAAAAATACTGTGATCTGGTGGAAAAAGATGCCCATTCAATCTCATTGTTCACCCTGTTCTGCTGTGGCCTTGACTTCACTCTGACTGCAGTCAGTTCAGACTAGTACTGTGTAAAATCTGCTATCTTGACTGAGACCTGCCGTTAATTCAGACGTGGTAAGTTTCCATCACATTAACGTAAAGGGTTGTATGTCTGAATAAAGTGTGTGTTCCTCCTCCTCCAGGCTCCCAATCCCAAAGCAGCAGCGGAGGACAGCGTTCGACTGATGAAGGAACTCTACCTGTTCGATGTTCTCCGAGCTGATCGCACCACCGCTGCACATGGGTAGCACCTTCACTTAATTTCCCACCACTGCCAGTGCTAAAGAATTAAGGCTAGGAACACTCCTTAAACAAAATTACACAGCAATGTGTGTCTGAAACATGAACCAGTAAAAGATGTGTAGTTACCTCTCTGCTACAAAATGTTACATCCCTTCTGGGCAAATTTAAATTGTACTAGAAATTAGTTCAGAATTAATTCATTAGGGAATCGCACAGAGGCTTAGGCTGATAATCAATCATATTCAATATGGGGATATTTCCCATATATATCCCATATACATTTTCATAATACCCATTATTTTCTCTGGGCAGTTTTGTACAGTCTGTTCTGCTGCTGAGTCCTACCCTCATTTCACTGCTTTAAATAATGTACATTGTGCGTGACAAATAAAATTGCTGTTTAGCGGCAGCATTACTTATACCTGAAACATAACATACAATAAATAATAATATTAAAGGTCATATATTTGACACTTTTCCAGTGTTGAATTATAATGAATAATAAAAGTTTAGATGATACGATACAGTATATTTGTGGTTTTAAGAACCAAAAACCATCTCAAGGTAGTTTTACATCTCCTCTCTCAGACTTCTCTCTGGAGCTCTAGTAACAACAGGTCAGTGAGCCAATCCGAAGAGAGGAGGCTATGAGCCTCTCTTTTGATTGGTTGACTGTTTTCTGAGTAAGCAAATAAAAATATAGCAGATTTCAGGTAAAACACTCAGAGAAACCAAATCATGCAATGTTGGATGGTGGGTCCAGGTGGGTGTGGCTTGGGATGTGGCTGAAAGTGGGGACTGTTTTGTTGTGAAATCACAAAGTTCCAGAAGTCCTGACAGCTNGCTGAAAGTGGGGACTGTTTTGTTCCAGAAGTCCTGACGGCTGGTTTTAAGGCTGAGTTTCTGAATACAGGCTGTGTGCATTTCTCTGTGGACTGAGGCTTTGATACTTTCACAGTATTAATATAGAACCTAGACCTGATCTATAATCAAACAACACATGGACATCTACCTTTAGACTATATGGAGCTTTAAAAAAAAAAAAAAGCAACTACAACATAAAATACAACAACCCCACGTGTTGATCATATATTTGTGCTGCACTGTATTGAGATATTAAATTTTGGACATTGCCCAAACCTAATGGTGCAGTAGTGTCATTTACAGAATTTATCAACTGTGTAAAACTCAGAGTTGTTTAGTTTACAATGTTCCCCATTAAAGAAAGAGCATTTTTTCCTCATTAATTAACTTAACCCATCAATTGACTATTAGGGTTGTCGGCTGTTTGTTTTCTGTCAATCAGCTAATTGATGTACAAATTATTTCAGCTCTGTTGAATTGTGGGATGCTCTCTGTGTATGAATGCTGGTGGCAGCTCTTTAAACATTTAATTACGTTTTTTTTGTTGTTTCCATGAAAATATAATTTATCATCACTGTTTGAACCATCAGTGCAATTTCTGGGGTTTTGCTGTGCTTTTATTCTGGAAGTCATTTATGAATTTGGTAGAAAAACACAGACTTAATGGACTGATGTCAGAAAGTGCACTAATTAATACAATGCAGCAGCTTTTAGGATTAAAGATCTTGCCTTCAGTTTAATCACAAGAAAGATAAATCCTCCATGAACGGGAACAGCAGCAACATGATTGCAAAACGTCAACGGTAAAATTAATAATGCATTTTAATTACAGCAAAATGTGATTCATTAAACCTCAATAATGAGCCACAGGAATGAAATCCATAATAATCAGAAGGGTAAAACATTTGAGTCATGAAATAGAATCAGAACACTGATAATTGATAGTAGTGGAGCTAGCAACCCTTTTCTACCAGCTGATGATGTTGCTGTATCCTGCTAACCGGCTGTACGTTTGTTTCTCAGCCTGGAACTCAGAGTGCCGTTCCTGGACCACAGATTCACAGCATACTACCTCTCCCTGCCAGAGGAGATGAGGACTCCTAAGGTCAGTTGTCGTCTGTCAAACCACAACTCCACTGCAGATGTCTGATGAGCAAAACAGGAAGTCAGACATTAATAACAGTGCGGTGTTGTGTGTCGTGTGTAAGCAGCACGGAGTGGAGAAGCACCTTCTGAGGGAATCTTTCAAAGGTCTCAACTTGATCCCTGATGAGATTCTGTGGAGGCGCAAAGAGGCTTTCAGTGACGGCATGATGTCTGTGAAGAAGTCCTGGTACACCTGCCTGCAGGAGCATCTAGAGTCTATGGTATGTGAGACCAATAACACAGGAACTGATATGGTGATCAAGCTGATCAATTTGTTCTGCTGGTGTTACAGTCATTCCACAAGTTTTTAAGTGCAGGAAATCAGGATGATGATGATTTATATATCTTTTGACAAAACAATCAAACTCCATGGTCAATATAGCTGTTCTGGAGCTTTCAGTCATAGCACATGGTCTTCAGTTGTGGGGCGCTGTGAGGCTTAAATGTTGAGCTTTAAAGTTCATTCTTGACCTTGGAAACAGTCTCACTTCAAGGTTCACAGAGGAGCAGTTCTGGAGTTTTCAATCAAATCACATGGTCTTCATCATCAGCAGATGAAGTTTCACAGAGTGACAGTTTCTTTGTCACAGTGTTTACAGATCTGAATCTTAAAGCATGTAGCACTGAACCTGAGAAAATAGTCTTCATACTAAATCATTCTTCACTTAGAATGTGTTTGTAGTCAACAGTCAACTGCTTGAATGTGTGTGATGTAGATTTTAACACCAAGCTGATTTGATCATTTGTGACCCACCCACCCCACTCCCGCCGTCTGACCTCTCAGGTGAACGATGACCAGATGGAGAAGGCTCACAAGACATTCCCTCACAACCCTCCGTGCACCAAAGAGGCCTACTACTTCAGACAGGTGTTTGAGAAGCACTATCCAGGCCGGGCTGAGTGGCTCCCCCATTACTGGATGCCACGCTGGATCAACGCCACGGACCCATCAGCCCGGACCCTGTCCATTTATAAACCTGATAAAGACCAGTGATTGGCTGGAGAAGAGTCACTCATTAATGCGTTAGCGGTCTTTCTATTGTGTCACACTGAGCTGTACTTTGTTGATCAAATTTAACTCACTAGGAATTATTTTGTATTTACCGTACATGACGTTTGTCAGATTCTCTGATCTCACAGCACGAAAGCCTGTGTGCTAACCAAAACAATGCATCCAAGATGAAAACATTATAGTTAGACCTATTTAATTGAACCTAATTAGGAAATGTAAGTGCTTTACTACGGAAGCCGAGAAAGGCCACACTATCAAATATTTCCTTAGTAATTCTGACGAGCTGATGAGGACTGATCTGAAAATCATCTTGTATGAAAAGACAGTGTGATATCTGCCCTTAACTGAAATATTCCCCAACGCGTTGATCAATGAACATTTTCACTTCACAGCTCTAGAAGTTGTGATCCGCATACTGGCTTGGCACATCTGATCTCATTACAATGAGAAAAGGAGCTGTGTTATCTCCAGATAACAGGATAATTATCTCCTTTTCTCGGGATAACAAAACATTGTTTTTTCCTGATAACATCTTGTTATCTCGGGATAACGAGCTTTGTTATCTTTAGATAACAGGATAAAAGATTATTTGCATGTATGGCCTTTCTCATCTTCCGTTCTATGATGTAAAATGTGCATTTTATTTTATTAGTTAAATATTGCTTATTAGAAGTTCTGCTTCAGTTTTCTAACAGTTGTTGCTCTTAATTCTCTTTAGATTCCAACTATACTGAAGGTGCGTTTTGTACCTCTTGCAAAACATGGTGAAGAAACAACACAAACATTTCACGCTCTACTGGTTTGTGGTAGAATCAAGTTAAAAGCAAAACAGTCATTCTTTTACAGGTAGACTGTCAAAATACTCCAGTCACTGGTTTCAGTTGGTTTCATTACTACCTTGAGAGACTTCATGGGGCTAAATAGGTGATCCATCACAGTGAGCACTCATCATCTTTAGGGCACTATATAACCAGATGTGTGCAGCTGCATGGATGTTGTGGAGTTGAATTAGCTTCAGTCTCCTCTCACAATGTATACACTGTCGTCTTCTTAAATCCAAACATGAACAGGGTTCATGAACGCCACATCAGTTACCTGATGGAGGGTTATTGAATATATTTTAATAATTTCAGACTGTTGCATGACCTCAACCTGATCATTAGAAGCTTATTTAGTTAAAGGACCTCATTGTTTCTAATATTTACATATTAGTTTTGGGTTTAACCTCAGATGAATTATGTAGAGCTGCTAACACCAAAAGGCTGCGGCTCAGCTTGTTGACTTGTCCTGTTTATTATGCAATATGTGTGAAGGACATGTCGACAGTTTTTCATGTGTGGAGGTGTCTGAAACTGGCATGACTCCTCACACTGGTTAATGTTACCTCTGCTGACAAGTGTTAGGTTTGGGTTGGCTATGCAAACTTCAGACTAGTGTGTGTTACATTATGTTAGTGATAGAAATGTGTCATCCCTTGTCATTTGATTTGCTAATTAATTAAATTCTAGTGGATTTATTATATGATGAGGAATTAAAATGTATGTACCACAGTAGAAGATTTTATCATCCCTCACTTGTTTGATGGTTGAGAAGTGAAGTGATCTGACAGTATAATAACTCCATTAACTCCAGTCTGACAATGACACTCAACAAGTTGAACATTGTTCTAAACCAGGTATAATCATTACCAGCATCTTATTTTCTAGTCATTGTTTCTGTGTCATTCTAACTGCTCCTAAAATAAATTCCCCTCTGGCTCTGAAGTGTGTTGAGTTTGTGTGCAGCACCTCTGTCCACCACCAGAGAGCACCCTTATCCTAATGCTGAACACCAGCAGGGTTTGTCACATACGCTAAATGTATCACAAGGAATTCATGACTTGCAAGCTGATGTTGAACCAGTAAAGAAAATAATTTTAATATTTGTCAAACCACTGTAACACACAGGAATCCTGCCATGTCGAACCACGTGTCCGGCTGCAGTGCATGACGGCTCTTCTGAAGTCGGTTGAAGCCAAAATGAGAACCAGGTCCCGGTGTGTTGTATTCATAGAACAATCAATTGCAATTAAACAGTTATGAGGCACTATACAGTGACTTTGGCAGTGCAATTTTCAGCATACCCTGGGGTACAGCCTTGCTTTGATGGTCCACAACAACATTGAGTCTTTGTGGTATGGCAGATGGTGGAGAACGCTCACAGAAAACACTAACACCGATAATGAATCCCCACTCCTCTTAGCCCAATCTACCTTCTGCTGGGACAAATGAAACTGGCACAGGTACAGCACTGCTACATCACTACAATGTGGAAACAGAATCATTTTATTCGACTAACAGCTATACACAGTGGAGAAACCGTCAGGTGCCCCTCCCATGGATGACAAATGGCTGGATGAAAAGCAGGCGGGTGAACAGACGACCCTTTAGCGGCGCTTGTCGTACGTCTGTATTGTGCTCCACTCGTAGGACTCTGCAGAGGGAGAGAGCTCGTTAGCTTCAGAGCACACTTCGCTTTCTAGTCCTCAGAACCACCAGGAGAACTGAACTGAACTCACCTGGCTCCTCTTGGCTTCTTTTCCCCATCAGTCCGACGAAAGAGTTGACTTTATGCCCTTCAAAGAATTTAAAAAAATTTTACATTTTTAAAAGAATATTTCAGTTTGAAACACTTCACTTAGACCAATGTGTCAACCAACTACACACCACAAGCATCATTTAGTTCAGTCAAAAGTTCCCCCAGTACAAAAAAAAAATTACAGGAAAAAATCTTATTTCATTTATAGAGTTTATAATTAAATTAACTGATACTTTGGTGCCAAGTCAGTGGCAGAATTCTGAAAATGTGAAGGTACTTCTATAGAAGCCATGGTATGAAAGACACTGGATGTTGAAGGTCCTGCAGAAATGATGATCAGAGCAGCGTAATAAACCAGTGTCCTAGGCTGTTGCTATGTTTTTGTCTCCTCTATTTCATCACACAAACAAAATAAACTGAAGTTAAATTTTGAGACATTTTATCTAACTCAGGCTCAGTATGCTCATATGGTGCATATGCACCCTAACCAATCGGCCATCAGGTAGCACCAATTTATTTATTTTTTAACCATCTTATTGTCACCCGCTATTGTACCCATTTTCATACGTTTACAGATACAAGATTGAACATAAGAACAGCAGTAGAAGTAAACGAATTAGGTTTTATTTGGAACTATGAAATTCTAAATATGAAGGGCATTTTCACAAAAAAACAGGACAATTTGTGTTCCAGGAAAGAATATTAATTTTCCCGGACAGCTGCTCAAAAAAGAGAACAATCCCGTGAAAACCGGGACGGGTGGCAATTAGGAAACACCTCAAACGTATCTAAGCAGGTCAAGACACACATCCAGAAAGTGTCCTGACATGTTACCATTGTTGGTGAATTTCGATGGTTTACACAATGCCCACAAAAGCTAATGTTAGCTTGCTTAGCCTAATGCAGCGACAGCTCATAACATGAGCTTGGTGCTGACAATATTAGCAGGCTACAGTTTTCAGTTTTTTTCTGTGGAAGTTAATTTGCTTTTGAGAATTGCGGAATTTAGTGGTGATCACTACCAAACATCTGGTCTCGTTACATCCCTGCTTCCAACATCATGGTGTAAAAGTTCTGTTGGTTCGTGTTCATTTCTGCGCCTGATTTTTGGTTTTTGCAAATTAGCTTCAGTCTAGTTTTCGTCAGGGACGTGGTCGTCTCATTTTCATCACACATCTTGACTTTTCATGTCTTCTAACTGTCTTGAGGCTACAGCTGTCGCCATCTTTGTGTACAGTTACCATGGTTACAGTGTCACTCTGCTCTGCATTAACACAGACTGACTATAAATCCAGTTACCAACTGTTTTCTGTAATCTGATCGAGCACAGTCATTCCCGCTAACCTGGCTTTACTGCAGCTACCTGTGCTGTTCACTACAGAGCTGGATTCACTCACCTGTTCACTAAGACACTGTTCAGTTTGAGAGGAGACGCTGTATCATCAGACAACATCAATACAGCCAACATGAAGAGCAAGTTTTGGACACTACAGACAGCTGAGTGAAAATAACGTTCGTTACCTCCACATCCACAGCACCTGATAGCTACATTAACTGAGCTTTTATAAATGTCGGAGCTGCCTGCATGTGTTAGTTTGTCTCAGCTGTTTTGTTGCTGCTCAGTATTTAATTCTCAATGGATTACTTATATTCACAGCAGAGCAGCAGGTCAAGTGGCTCCATCACCTCCTGAACAGCGGAGAAAACTTTTATTAATCAGATACAGAGATTCAGTGTCGGCTCCCACAGGCTGCTGCATTACAACAACCCAAAGTATCTGGCTTTCATATTTAGTTTTCATATTGTTTAGTTTAGTTTATTTAGTGTCATCATTGTTTTTAGCTTACTTTTTATTCAGTTTTAGTTGTCAACAAATATTTTTGACTTGGTTTTCAATTAAATTAACACTACAAAATACCAGCATTTTAATCAAATTTAATCAATTAATACATTTCAAGATATTTAGTCAGTGTTTCCAAACAGTTTTGGCTGGTGAACCTATGAAGCAAAGCTTTGTTTACTTGTAAACCCTGACCACCGGTCACTTTAATGAACAAGTGATAGCGAATAAGAGTAATTCAACTAAAGTTTGAAAAAAAACTAAATGTAATTTTGTTCAGTACAGATGTTTCTTTCTACTTTCCTTCCCTGTTAAACATATTGACCTCTCAGGCTAATCGTCAGGGTGGAAACCACTGATTCAGTCAAAAACCCATCATGGGTAATTTGCTGTTGAATGGCGCTTCAGTCCTGATTTTACAGATTTCACTTCAGTCGTGTGAGATGAGACCAGCTCTGTTCAGTGATCTGGGTTCTGTCAGGTTCACAGTGACATGAATGTGACGGACAACTGCAGACTGACTGTGGCTCCTGTCAGCCACAGTAATGGGTAGTGAAATGAGCGTGAGGAGGAGCGGGGCGGCGGTACAGAGAGCCCTGAGGGACTATCCTACATTACAAACATCAATATTTGCATTAGACTAATGAGAGTCGACTGTAAATGAAAAAAATATACACTGAACCTTGAACATACCAGAGGAATTACAAATATGGTCCTGCCTTGTATCAGTATTTTTGTCACTAATATTTTGAAAAAGAAAAAATTGTGTAAGCGCATCAGGGGTAGAAAGCATTGTAAGTGAGGGGTAAAATGCGTAGCTCCCTCCATCCATCACAAGCGTAAACAATCCAATTTAACTCTCAGATGTCCTTGGGGCATTGATCCCAGCACTATCCCCCTCCTTAATGATGAGTGACTTATAGTCATGCCTGCATAAGAGGAATAAATTAGATGTATACTTCCTTATGTCGCGCTGGGTTGCATCACTGAGTGGGTGACTAATTTAGATAAAAACCACCTCACAGAGAGGAGAAGAGGAAAATCCCCTCCTCCTCATTCCCTTTTTCTCCTGCATCTTTATCTGGTTCTTGTTTGTCCCACACAGACGTCTGCTGTGCACCGCCGTCCTCACCGACACACCAGTGTTCAAAAGAACAGTGGTGGTGAAGCAATCTGTGGTTCCTATCAACTAATTAAACCCCGTCAAACTGTTTGCTCCCTCCAATTTGAGCCCGCTTTCTTAACCAGGGACAAAAATATAAATATTCAACTCAATTAGCAGCAATGCTTGGAAGATTTAAATGATTCAATAGGTTTATTTTAACACTGATGCCATGTTCTTTAGCAGGTTTTAGCAGCAAAGTGGGTATTTTTTACTTAATATGTATAATTTACTACTTTTAGGCCGACAAAAGCATCAATGAAGTGTGGAGACAGCATTGAAAATGTCATGTTGGGAAACAATAGACTGATAAATGAATTGTAAAATATGAAATATCCAAATAAAACATTTCTTTTAGTTTCTTTTTGGTATCTGAGGGGTGGGGGTGGGGGGGGCGGCCATGCACAGGATCATTTCTAAAGAGCCTTTAAATCCGTGAAGTTATGAGAAAACATGCAAATCACCAAATATGGAGACAGAGAAGAAAGATCACGGCAAAATGAGCAGAAATGAGGGAATGAGCACAGATTTTTCCAGTAAATGATCATATTGAGTCTTCAGCTGGAGCTCCACTAAATTTGAATGATTTCATCCTGATTGTGGAAGATTTGATGCAAACAGCACGGACGGAAGATTTCATTCAAGAGCATTTAAATCGTAAATTACATAATAATAAGTCAATGAAAGTGTGTGCGCGGTACTTACTTTTGCGGGTGATCTGTGAATTTGCTGTGCGAGGAAAAGACAGGACAAAGTTTAAAGACAGGTCCACAGAAGTAAACACAAAGTGTGCGGTGCTGAGAAGCAGCTCTCACCCATGGAGCGCTTCCCCATCAGACCGATGAACTGATGCGGCCGCGGCTTTCTCGTCATTCTCAGGAGGATTTCTCTGAACGGGTTGTTAGAGGGCCAGCCGTCCTGAGGGGGGAAAATAATCTCATTGAGTGTTGACAGAGACCCAGGCTGGCAACACACCGTGTCATTGTACAGTCCCTGTGTCCCTGTGCCACCCAAATGTTGAAATGTCTGTGTGAAGACAAAACACAGCAACAGCCAGCCTGACTGAAAAGTAGGGCTGAATGATATGAAATTAATATTATATTGACATTATTTTTGGTTGATATTGCGGTTGACGGTCATTTTTGCATTTTCACTGAAAAAAATATAAAAATGATGATAATGTGATTTTTGTTCTTTTACATGTGGAGAATATGATTTGTAGGCCGGGGCGTCATTCATGTTGTGACACTTTTCACCTTTATCAAAAGACATTGCCTTTAGTGATTTGACTATTGCACTTGGCCTTATTGTGATTTAGATAATATTTAGATGAATTGTTCTGACTCACTGAGAAGGTAATTTATCTGGTATTTGACATTTTTTCTCTTAATTATTGCCCTTCTACTGATGAATTAAAAAGAAGCCAAATACCTGACCTGGGTATATGATTGTCATTATTTTGAAAAATGTTATTTGAACCCCTGCACCTCCATCTCCACCAGATAATCCAATAAGCCTTGAATTTTGCACTTTCATTAATGTTTCTATTTCCATCTCAGGATGTATTTCTACAGTATGCATTAGTCTGACTGAGAAATGGTCCTAGGAGCCACTAATGTCCCGCACACTAAGTTGTAGTGATTTATCATGGGGCTCATCATCTGCAGAATGGCCCCGGCCCACAGTTTAAGGTATTAGCTGAAGAGCTTGGCTCGTTTCCAGCTCGCAATGTCAAATACAGGATGTGTGTCTCACATCAGTGGAGATCCTCTGGGTTTCAGCTCCCACTGTGCACTTAAGGCTTTATTTAATTTCCTATTGGCTGGCTGTTCTTCAACAATCTTCATCTTCATCTTACTGAGACTGTTCCGCCTGTTTAATGATACTAATCTGATAGAAACTCAGAAGTTTTAAAGTCCATTTTAAAATGATTATTTCAAAATTATTCTTTATTTCATCAACTGTTACATTCATTTGCTGTATTCTGTGTATCTCCAGATATTGAGTGTATTTGACAAAATTTTAAATTAACTTAAATTAACTGGACCTAGAAAACACAAAATTGTCTAAAAGATTTCTAGTCACAGTAGGTTCTAGTTTCCACTACCAAGTCTATTTAGTCTAATTAGTTAATATTAAGTCATGTTCAGATCAAACACTGTGGATGAGATGGAGAGAGTAAAGAATGAGTAAAGTCCATCAGACCTCATTATAAAAGATCTGGATCAGAGTAGGTGTCATTATAACCTACAGGTCTAATATGAGACCCTCAGGTGCAGAGATACACAGCACTGTATGCTGGTTAACTAAAACAAGCTGAACCTCCAGTCTAATCTCACTGACTCACCTTCTGTCATATGTTGGTTAAACCAGTTTACAGTAGGTCAGTAGCTACACAGGTAACTAGAAGCCATTAATAAGGAAGAAGTGTCATTTATGATGAAGTGTAAACTACCTGTATTTGGTTGCTGCTGGTCCAGTAGTCCGCTTCTTCTCTTGGCTCGTTTTCTTCGCAAAAAACTTGGACGACGGCGAAAAAAGCCATTAAAACCGGTAAAAGCAGCAACTTCATGACGCCAAACCTGTTTTATTTTTTTTGCAACGCAGAAAATTCAGTCAGACTCACTGTTTATATATGAAAATAACCGTCGACAACAACTAGGAAAGAAAAAACTAAAGCAGAGAGGTTTGAAACTCGACCAACAGATGTGCGCACTGTGTTCTCCCCTCACAGATCAGCAGTAGTCCATAATGGATGCGTGCGTCAAAGCGCTGTACCGGGCTCCCGCCACTGTCTCCAAAGCTCGCGCGCTCAGCCTCTGCAGCAACTTCTCCGGTCTTGTGCGTCCTCCTGTCAAGAGAGGCTCCTATATAGCAGCCGGAGCAGCGTTGCTTAGTAACGCCATCACAGTAATGTGAGTAATGTCGTCCAGTCACCAGTTTACATTGTAACGATACTTTCTTAGTTTAGTTACCCGCCAGAGCACTTAAGTCATCACGAGCTGTAAATGATGTGCGTCACCGGTCAGTTCACCTCACACCGAGTCTGAATGTGATCCACTTTTATTATCAATATCAGTAATTGATTGTAACATCTGTTATCATTCAGACTGATAAGAATGTTTGTCTAATAATGGTTTAATAATTTCTCACATAAAGGAGCAGGCTGATAATGAACGGGCCTCATGTCTAACATGGTTAACATTTGTATTTGGAAATGAATCTGAGCTCATATTTTATAGCACAGTAAAAGTTGCAGCTCTAAATCTCTGTAACCTCTCATTAATTTCCTTCTGTTTACATCTTAAAAGCTGAACCTACCTGTGTAGGAAATGAAAACTTATATCTACATTCATACAATAACGTAAGGCACACGTAGGTCTGTGATGACGCACTTGGTGTTGCGTAGCTTATAGGCTTAACTTCATTAAAGTCTGTACATTTATATTTTAAAACCATATTAACTAATTAATTGTATCGTTCTTATACTGAATTTTTTGCTGTCATACACACACACACACACACACACATATATATATATGTACACACACACCCAGTGTTTTATTGATTTGGTTCCATACATCCTCCTCCTACAGCTCAGAGAAAACACTGCGTACAAACCTCTCTCTTCATATCAAAGCCTGAATGAGAAGCAGACGGGCGTGTGACCTGAGGGTGCCACTGATTTCCATTAGAAAAGCTTTTTTTTTTAAGTGTGGGATGTTGGGGATGAATAGAGGACTGCACTGCCACACCAAGTTCAGTGTCCATGCACCTCAACAAGCGCTTGATTTGCCCAAGTGCCTTTATTCCATTAACAATAAGTTGATTTTATTTACCCATGTGCTATTGGGAAATGCAAATGTTTTCCCTGTGCGGGGAATGGACTTCAGTCTGTCTTCTATAGCAAGTGTTATTCATCCATTTGTTCCATTAATCTAAGATGCGGCACCAATTTACATAAGCAGGAGTATTTCTGAAGGATGCTTTGGCTCTGTTTGACCGTCATATTCTGTATATTTTGTTGATATAAATTCTGAGAGCCAACAGCATCAAATTCAAACATGAACAGGAGGATATTAACTTCTCTAAACCTGTAATCAGGCCAGGTTGTGGGATTCAATATGTCACATGAAGTGAACAAGTCCTGTTGAACTTGGTGTGCAGGTGAAGAGACTGTGGATAGGTCTACACTAACATTCATAACTTAGCTTTAACGGGGGGGGGCTCCACGGTCACAGAGCCACTCTGGACTGGAATTTAATCATCCTCACCACTGTGACAGCTCATCCGATTAACAGATGGAAGGGGGAGGTGAGGAGAGAGGGCTGGAGAGAAGGAGGTGACGGAGCTGTTGGAACCGTGAGAGGGAGTAACCACGAAGGAGGAAGAGGACTGAGGAGGAAGACATAGGAGGTAAAGTGAGCAGGGCACTGCTCAAGTTGGGGCACAGAGATAAACGGATATGCAGATTATATGGGGAGATGTGGACTGATGGGACAAATGGGACATCGGTCCACTGAGGCCAAGAGGCGTCTGCGGCCGTTACTGCTGTGTGGGTAATACAATCAGCTGGATTGCATAGCAGGTCACTGTGGACACTTTAACTTTGATAAGGCATCCAGCAGCAAATGGGACTCTGACATGCTGATATAATGCATGAATACATTAGAGCAGAAGTCGATTATGTGCATGGAATGAATCCAAAGCAGATCATTTGTTGAGTCAAAGCAGCGCTGTGCCAACAGTTAATGCATGTGCTTGAATTAGAAAATCCCTCGAAATATTCAATTTATATTTCAATTCAAACAGCACGACGATGCTAAATAAAAACAGAGATGTCAAAATATTAATTATTGGTTAAACTGCAGTACTTACCATGTACTGTATGTAACGTAATATCAACACTGCCAAATGCAAGAGGGAGGTAATTATTTTTACTGTAATTACACTGTCTGGCTATTAATGTGGTGATATTTTATTGATGTTAAAATGTGGTATCGTTACCATCTCTGTGAGACTTGACAAAAAGTGCACCATAATGTTTTCATTCTTTCAAATTAAAGATGCTGTGATAATTCACCACATGTTCATTTTCTCTGTGGGTGTAACAAGCTTGCCAGATATTTCACTACAGGAGCTCATGCAGCTCATTTTCCAGCACGAGAACCTGATGGCGGCGATCGATAAAAACAAGACACTCCAACATGTCCGCCAAACTGAACCATTAAGCCCGTCCACAAAACTGTCAACACATCGTCAGTACCTTCCACAATGCATTCGACCAGAACAAGGATGATTCACATGATGGTTTTCTGATCTGATCTGCCTCCTCTGTTGTTAAGGTTTAGCTTAGTAAGCAACTACTTGGTTTAAAGCTCCATATTTTCTTCTTCTCCTGTGTTTTATTTGAAGTGTTAATCCATAAGAAGATATATTTGTGGTTTTAAGAACCAAAAACCATCTCAATGTAGTTTTAGATAGCCTCTCTCAGGCTTCTCTCTGGAGCTCTAGCAACAACAGGTCAGTGAGCCAATCAGAAGAGAGGAGGCTCAGAGCCTTTCTTCTGATTGGCTGAGTGTTTTCTGACTGATCCAATAAAAATATAGCATATTTCAGGTAAAACACTCAGAGAAACCAAATCTTGCAAGGTTGGATGGTGGGTCCAGGTGGACAGGGCTTGGTGGCTGCTTAGTTGTGACATCACAAAGTTCCAGAAGTCCTGACGGCTGGTTTTAAAGGGGACATATTATGCAAAATGCACTTTTCCATGGTTTTCTATCAGTAATATGTGTCCCCGGCCTGTCTACAAACCCCCCAAACATGAGAAAAGTCCATCCTCTCCGTCTTTTGCTTGCTCCGCCTTTCAGAAAATGTGTCCTCACACAGGCCAATTGGAGATTTTCCCTTGATGTCGTCATGAAGGGAAATAAAACCTCCCCCAGGTGGGTGACACTCCCCGAGCTAGGTGTGTGTTACGCCCTCTGAGTCCGCCTTGCAGCTGCTATCGTTTATTCCCTCGCATCACGGCTCCGGTAAAACTGTGTCGAAGGTACGAGCGATGCACGCTAGTTGCTCGGTTGTTGACTGTACAAACCAACACAGAAGTCTTTTTACCCCCTACGTCCGACGATCTGAAGACCCAGTGGATTTGTTTTATTTTATTTTTGATGGAAATGTCCCATGTAACGAGGGCCAGTACAATGTGGGATTCGCTACATTCTGAAGATAAAGCATGGATCAGCACCGACTGTCCGAGACCCAACTTCAAACTTGGGAGCTGTAAGTTTCACCATTTTATGTTGCTTTACTGTATGTACACGAGAGCCTGTTGCGTGTGTTGTTAGCATGGCAGCTAATGTGGTTAACGTTTTGCCTCATCCATACAGCCGGGTATAGCTGGGTACAGATTGTATGCAATTCCTCTGCTTGGTATCGCTGTGTGACGTTGATTAGAGCCACCCTGCTAACTTTATCACACTTGAAAGGCGTTTTAGCTGTCTGTAAAGTCAAGCCAGTAAAATTCAGACTAAACATAGGCTTTGCAGCGATTAGCATAGGTGTCTGGGCTTGTTTGTTAGTGCTGTGAAAGTTAGTATTGAGAGTCATGCCTTATGATGGCCGTTTTAACGTTTATATCATGTTTAAAGATACAGTGCCTGTGGGGAATATCTAGATAAGCGCACCAGTTACAGGGAATATGTGAAAGGGGATAGTCTGTAATACACATTTCTTGCATTTTGCACATATAGTGAGCTATTTGCAGCATTTACAAGCTTTTGAAAACCCAGTTTACACATAATTGAGTGCATTTGTTGTTATAATTTTTGCACTGCTTGCAGCTGTTGCCATAACTACACATTTGAGGAGATGTTGGTGTAACCTCTGTTTCCTCTGTTCAGGCCAGCACATCAAGTGCATCTATACAGCTTCCTGCAACAAGGGATGTTGCATGCCAGACTGACCCACTGTAGATGTGTACTGTAGGCACACAGTTATCCTTGAGGACTCTTCAGCCTCACATCAGAAGTACAAGGTCTGTAGCGTCTGAAGTGCATCTACTTTTGATAAACCTAACAGTCATTTATTCAGTCTTGGAATGCTGTGCAGGTAAGTGAAGCTGTGTTACTTAGAACTTGTGAGGTGTGTAGGCTAAGGTTTCTGTCAACATTAACATCTTTGATTTTCTCTTTACTGTACTCCAGACTCTACCTGGCTGCCATGTACTACAATGAAAATGCTGAGCGACCACAAGCCCAACAAAAAGAAGGTGAACCACTGTTCAAGGTCCCAATTTCCAAAGGCCATGAAAGGGAGAATGCAGAGCTACACCAGTTAAGACTGAGCCGACATTCTATAAGTTATATATTTTATTTTTCAACCAAAAATGTTTTGTACACATTGTATTAAGTATTGCACGTATAATGTTATGACAGTTCCACCAACAACAAAATACAGAAAAGAAAATGTCAGGAGGTATTTAGAAACAGACTTTCAGCCATTGTTTATGTAAAAAAAACCAACAAAAAAGTGAAAAATGTAAACAAAATCTTTTGTGTTTTATCAAACAGGATGTTTTGGACCTTCATATTTTGAAAAGTCTTTGTTGACCTGGGACCATACACAGAAGCTGCTTTGCCATCCCCATCCCAGAGGACCTCACTGCACAGTTCGAGCGCCTGAGAAGGAGGAGGTCATATCCAGCTATGTGTTCCCAGTTCTATCATGGGGCAGTCTAAAACCCACGTACTGGCCTGTGTGCGTCAGGAAACTCGGCACTGATGCGTAGGACCAGGCAGGCTGAAATGACGACCCAGATTCTGCCGGACCAAGGAAGCCCCAGCACCAGCCCATAAAGCTCCTACAGGCTAGATACCTGTACCGACTAAAACAAACTGGACAGGGCATTTAGTCTTGCAAACAATATCTATGTTGTGTCTCACAATTTTTTATATGATCCAGTGAATCCTACAGTTTTTTTTATATTCACTGATTATAAGTGCCTCATTTGATGTAAAATAAATGCTTGATCGTTTCTAAAGAAATGACTCCTCTGAATCATATGTTATATGCACATATCTGCTGATAGAAAAACTTTACAAATCAAAGAGCAGCTAAACTAATTTATTTGAGGGTGTGTTACTCTATTTGTGGTGTGTTATTACAATTGTAAAATTATGTGCACTGAAGTAAAACAAAAAGACTGCCTAACATCTTTTATTTAGATTGAAACTATATGTTTTTACAAAGAAGCAAAACGTACTGCGTTGTATTCCTCTCAACCCTAAAGTACCGTAGTCAGCGCGGTACATGTTGCAGGCAGAAACACTTGAGGCAGCCATACATGGTAAATCTTCCTCGATCTCCCAAGCCGTCTGGTAACCTACAGTGAATTACAAATGGTAAATGCTATGGTTTATTATAAATGTAATGTAATAAAAACAAATTACTGATTAGTTTGCTCCAGTGAGAATGCTACCTGTGGTGTCTCCTAGCAGCAGATATTCTCAGCTTCTGTGGGCATGGTTGCACAGTTTCCACAGGAGCACCTATCCAAAATATAGAGAAAAATGGAAACATTCACCAGAATATAAAGCTTATGAAATTCAAAAACTGACAGACAGTGGAGATCAGGTGGGTAAGAAGTAAGCTTGGCTACATATCAAGCGCATATAACATAGGTAATTTACAACATGTCACTTATTGCATATAATGTGGAGCTTGACAACAGTGTAGTGTAGAAAACACTGCACAGCCTCGTCTTTGATTAAAGATTAATGTTGCTATCAGACATGTTTATGCTGATTTACAGCTTTCATTGTAATACACAAAATAAATTTACTACATAAAGGAAGATGTCATGATGAGCATCTGCTCAAAACATGGAGAAAAATTAATAAAATCAAAATGATTTACTTTGTCAGCATCTATTAAAATATCTGACTAGTCTTGACATTGAACACCTGTAGCAGTCCTCAGTCAACAAACATTTTCATAGACTGTAAAAGTATGTCTAAGGAGGCATGACAGATAACTACAATACACAATTCACAATAGTGCTTATTTATCAAAAGAGCTCCCAGTAATGAAGAGACAGTAACAGTTAGCATTAGCTACCTAGCTACATGTTAGTAACTGTGTGCCAGCACACATCAGCAAACTGAAAATGTAAAGTCAAAATACACAAAATTGGTTTCCAAACATTCAGAAACGTCCTGCTGCAGTTTTAGAGTTTGAACTTCTTCAGGAGTGTCACACTGTGGTGAGGTTGTCTTGTCCTTGGTTTGTTTTGTCCTGTCATTTCCTGTTTTATTTTGAAAAGTAACTCTCCTCTTGTTTCAGGTCACTTGCTCTTCCTCATGTGTCTCAGTCTGATTGCCCTAAGTGTTTCCACCTGTGCCCTATTTCCCTCCATGTGTTTAAATAGTCTGTGTTCCCCTTGTCTTGTGCCAGAGTGTCTTCGTCCTTGACCTTCACCCGGGCCTTTGTCCATGCCCACAGCCATAGTGTCCTTCAAAGTAAGCCGTTTGTTCCTCGTGAAGAGTGATTTTTTGTTTGTAATTTCTTGCCTTAGCTCATGTTCATAGCCCTTTGTTTTTCCTCATTATGAGTGATTTTTATTTCGTGTAAGTTATTATTTATTATCCTAGATCCTCCGCTTGGTGATGTGAGTAGATTATTTTGGTTTATTTTTTTATTTAGTCAGGTTTTTCCTCCTTACAGAGCGTTTTGAGTTTACCTTTTTGTTTCTTTTGATTAGAAGCTTTTTCCTCCTCCTGGAGTGTTTTTGTTTTCTCAGGTTTCAGAGTTTAGTGACTAGTCTTTTTCATAGCCATTTGTTTTTCACTCTGTCTGAGGTCTCTGGTGATTTCAATAAAGCCCATTGTTTACTTATTCTCTGCGTCTGAGTCCTGCCTTGAGTCCCTGCCTGACAAGGAGCCTCTCCCTCTGGGGCAGATTCTGGATAAAAGTCGTATGGTTGAACCAAAGCGCTTCCGACGCCAGGTCGCCGGTCACAGTCACCGTAAACATCACAGCATGGTGCCAGAAGCCCAAGCCGCATCCCCTTCCGGAGAGGGGCGTGGTCAGGCACAGCTCATTTGCATTTAAAGCTACAGACACAGAAACAGCCTGTTCTGAACAGGGCTGAAAAAGAGGGGTTTACAGGCATGCTGAAATATAGGAGCGGAGTGGATTTTTTAGCAAGAAGCTTCAAAGACATGTTTTGTGGACGTCTGAGACTTATTTAAACTTGTTGAAAAGGAGTATAATATGTCCCCTTTAAGGCTTGGTTTCTGAAAACAGGCTGTGTGCATTTCTCTGTGGACTGAGGCTTTGATACTTTCACTGTATTAATATAGAACCTAGACCTGATCTATAATCAAACAACACATGGAGATCTACCTTTATACTATATGGACCTTTTAATGTTAGGGAAAAATCAGTCTTGTGAAACGAGTGTTGGAAAGTACATTTACTTAGTTTACTCAAGTACTGTACTTTATTTGAGTATTTCCTTTTATATGCTAAATTATACTTCTGCTCTACAACAGTTTAGAGGGAAATATTTTATTTATTTTAATTCCACTACATTTGTTTGACAGCTGTACTTTGAAAACTGTCTGTTTCAGATGTTTGAGTGTCAGCAGCCAAACAGACAATTCAATCAGGAGAGACTTATAGAGGAACACAAGAGGAGGAGATATTGGAAGTACAATGGAATTTACTGTGAACAGAAGGAATAGACGTTGGCACTCAGACACTTGCAGGAAGTTGAGTAAGGTCATTCCAATTAGAGGAATCTTCCCCCGGAGACTAGACACTGGTGGTGGTGATGAGGGATGGAGCTTGAGGATGCAATGTCTTCATGAGAGGGAAACCTCTGATTGGATGGTTTGATTGGAGATGGTCAGGCTCCACAGCTGAGGTGGTGAAGGCTGGAGGTGGGTGCTGAATGACAGCAAAGAGAGAGACACTTTAAAGTTTGACAGCTTACAAGTGATTGGCTGAAGGCCAGCATGTCAGGTTGTGATTGGATGAAGATGAGAATGACCTGGTGGAGCTTAGAGAGAGCGGGAAATGTGCTTGGGACTTGGCATGGAGGAGATAATCTTCCTGACTGAACTTTGACTAAGCTTCATTTCAAGTCAAGTCAAATTTTATTTACTTACTACTTACAGCCATGCTTACAGCTTGCTTAGCACTGTTCTTGGACCCTAAAATCAGACAAAACTCCCCTGAAAAACCTTTAATGGGAAAAAATGGAGAGAGATGGCAGGAAGAGTGGCAGAGGAGGGAGATGCAACAGAGGTTGTGTTTTCAGAATAGAACAACATAGTAGATTTACAGTGTGGACAATCAGGATAACAACATTATAAGATTGTAAACATTAATGTAGAATATGATCTGGGAGGACAATATGAAGACCTGGACAGAGGACAAACCACACAAACACACAAGAAGGAAAACCAAACACATCATTCACACGTCTACGAGAGGGAGGGAGACAGAGAGAGGAAACCAAGAAGGGCTTTCAATATCATCAAAGAAAACATTTCGACTGACATCCCAATTAGGACGGGTTCAAAATTCAAAATTCAGACCCAATAATATTAGTGAAGTTTGGGGTCTCCCAAATCGGAAAACATCAGCTCCATGCAGAATTGTGCAAAAACAGACACACAGCCACTCACACATACAAGGTAGAATTTGGACACTGCCCTTTAATATTTTAATATTACAATTCAAAAGCGAGCCAACTAACTTTCAGTCAGGATTTAGAGTACATCATAGGATAGAAACAGCTCACCAATGAGCTCCTCATGGCCTCAGACACTGGACTTCTCTCTATACTTTTCATTTGATACCATCGATCACATGATCTTATTACAGAGACTAGAACATGTCATTGGCATTAAAGGAACCAGACTTGTTAGATAGATTCCAGTTTGTTCATGTTAATAATGACTCTTCTATGCACACAAGAGTTTGTCATGGAGTTCCACAAGGTTCTGTGCTCGGACCGATATTTTTCACCTTATGTCTGCTTCCTTCAGGGAATACTGTCAGGAAGCACCAGATACATTTCCATTCTTACGCAGAAGAAACCCAGCTGTACTTATCTATGAAGCCATACTAAACAGCTGGTCAAACTTCAGGCGTGTCTTAAAGACATTTTTACTTCTTTACTCAGACAAAACTGGCATTATTGTACTTGGCCCAAGCACCTCAGAGACACACTATCTGATAATATACTTGCTCTGAATGGCATTACCTTGGTCTCCAGACAGTCAGAAACACTGGGGTCATTTTTGACCCGGACATGTGTTTTACTTCACACATAAAACAAGTCTCTAGGACAGTGTTCTTCCACCTGCCCAACATTATGAAAATTAGAAACATCCTGTCTCAAAGGGATGCTGAAAAACCAGTCCATGTACTCTCAGTAACTCAGTGAAAAGCCTTCAGCAGATTCAAAATGCTGCAGCATGAGTACTGACAGGAATTTGGAGAAGAGATCACATCTCTCCTGCATTGGCTTCTCTGCATTAGCTCCCAGCAAAACCCAGAATAGAATATATCTCTAAATGAAGGCCTGTTTGTGGTTCCTAGAGTTTCTAAGGCAGAGCCTTCAGCTATCAGGCTTCCCTGTCTGTGGAACCTCTCTCTTTCTCTTTCTCTCTCTCTCTCTCTCTCTCTCTCTCTCTCTCTCTCTCTGTATTCATTCTGCAGGCATCTGTGAATCTGGGACTGCAGGATGATTGCTGCTGTTATTAGTGATAACACCATCATACCTATGGGTATTATTATTATTATTTTCACCATGACAATCAACAATCAACGGTTATGATTTGACACTGTATAAATAAAATTTAATTGAATTGAATATTATGTGTGTATGGAGATAAATCTGTGGAGCAGTTTTCACTTTTCAGATTAAAATATCTGGAACTAAACATTTTAGCAGATGCACAGTACAATATTGAAAGATCAAAGTCTATCAGTGAGTGCTTTAAAGCTTGAATGGAGTCTGAGGCTGCACATATAGTTTAAATAAAGCTGAATCTGTGCACTCATAGGATCCTCTTCATTTTAAAAATCATAAAAATATTAATATAAAATCCACCATTAAAGATGTAATCACCAAAAGTCATTGCACCTGTCTCCTCAACTTGAACCATACGCTAGTATCATGCCAATAATTATTTTCAGCAATCACACAGTGTGTCAGTGTGTGAGTTAACACACACTTTATTTAGAGTCTCATGTGTATTCATGCAGGAAACCACATGATGAATTATAGTGTAAGCCACGTGTAAGGCTATAGTAGGTGCTGCTGAACTGAGTTGGATTTATTGCTCACTAAAACCACTACAAGCCTCATGTGGCTCCATGAAGGCCAAAATATTGTTGTCACATTTTTTTATAAGTGTGCTGAGCACACACGCTCTGTTCCAACATCATTTATTCCTTTATTTCACATTCATAAACTTGTGTGTGTTCACATTTTGGTGTTAGCCAGTGTTGTCAGTCTCCTGCTGGTGGCTGCTAACAACTTTGATTAAAATAAGTCCATTTTATTTATACAGCACAGGAAGACAGAGAACATAGCACAAGTTCCACAAAGAGATATAGAATAATTATTATTTTAATAATGATGATTGTAGCAGTTTGTGTTGGGCAGGAAGTGAAGCACTTTACTCCTGTGGTTCACACACTGATGTCCAGGGGTTACCAGGGGCCATTAATAAATCTCCCAGCAAAAGACTAATTAGATCTTACCACTATTTAATTTCCCAGATGTTTGATTAAATTCGATCCCAAGGAACACAAATATCAAATAAATGCCAGATATGACCTGGTTCAGGAGCACAAAGTGAGAATGTGTATGATTTATTGGATTGGACTGATCACATTTGTGCCCTGCTGCTGGTGTGGCCTGAGGATGTCTGTCCGTCTTTCAACACTCTGGTCCAGATATCTGGTCCAGCTGCTGTGGATATTTATGGTCCCCAGTGCTCAGAGTCCAGGCCAGAGTCACAGTCTTTCTGGTGGACCCCTAAACTCCGGCCCTACAATATCTGTACCTGGGCAATGCTCATGTTATCATTCTCACATTCACAATCATTTGCTAGATATACTTACCCTCCATCCTTGGTCCAAGTTTCACCAAACCTGGTACATCCCATGTTTGGGCGACCCTGAACACAGCCCATGTATGTGATTTGAGATATCGTGTCGTTTTTCAATGATTGGCTAATACACTTTTGTGGGTGTGGTCAAATGAAGTCAAACTGCTTTAACCCTGAAAAAAAGCGGTTACTGAGACCTTACATCACAGAATGATTCTTTGTGAGTTTAAATGGAGCCCATTGCACCCATCAGGCTCATGCAGACGCTTTGAATGGACACTGAACTTTGATTAGTGGGAATAAGTGAAAATGATCGTTATGCTGCTGATGTTTTATTCTGCTTTGTAATTATAGGGGTCTGGTTGCAAATGGGCGGGAATTTGTGGACTAAGATAAAGCAGAGGTATTGTGTGTTACAGGAAACTGTGGTCCCAGGGTTTGAAAGTATCAGACAAGATGGGAATGAGAAAGCAGGAGGAGGCTGTGCAACATTTGACCTCATGTGCTGTATATGAAGGTGAAACCTAAGTCTCTGCTGGAATATGTGGTAGTAAATGAACATCAAGGAGCCTGAGGAGGTTATGGAGCTAATGAGTGCCATTCATTTGGGTATGTGACTTTAATGCACACAACCCCTTTTGGGGCAGTACAATGAAGATAATAATGGAGACATTGTGGAGGAATTTGGGTTAGGGGTTTGATATAAGAACAGGGGCAGTTTCATGCATAGACTTAGCTTTAGCATCCAGTGAACTGGCAAGGGCTGGAGAATGGACTACATGGACCAAACAATGTTGAATATGTAACTTTGTTAAGAAAAATGCTATATAGATACAGTTATTATCGTTATTATCATTATTATAGATGGATGGAATAACATCTTGTGTGGATAGTTTTTTGCAATGCATGTGTCTGCATCCGGAAAAACCCCAACAAAAACCCTATATTTTTCATCTGTACTGTTCTTAATCTGTATATTTTAGCGATACTGTTAAAACATTCCTAGAGAAGAGCTCCTGGACAGGATGGAATTAGCTGTGAGATCTTTAAGATTCAATGAATCTGTGTTGCATGAATGACTTGCTCTCATAAACAGTGTATGGAAAGAAGGAACTCTTTCCACCTCATGGAGGCAAGCAGCAGGGGACTGGAAACTGGGGAAAAATGCCTCGCAGGCTCACACAGACCATTGATAGCGCTGTTGTCTCTGATAATGAAAGAGTGGTCACTGACAGGCTGGTGTATAAACTGCAGAGGGAACAACAGGCTTTGGCAGAGGGAGGAGCACCATGGATTCTCTCCTTTGATTCTGAGATAAAGAAAGCTATGGCAAATAAAGAGGGAATGGTGGTGGTATGACATATGACATGGGAATAGGGTCTATCATGAAAGCTGTATAAAGCTGGGGTAAGAGGGTACCTCTCTAATACACCTATATATTCTTGATTTGTCTTGGTTTTTGTGTTTTTGCGGTAAATAAAACCAATATCTTCATCTAAACTCCAGTTTCCTCATTGCTGAGGAAACAACATACTATAAATGGCATTCTAGTTTTAAAACACCACAAGCACTGTCGTGTATCACCAGCTGTGGGTCTGGCTCAATGCTGGAAAAATTCAGGTTTGTAAAAACAGGCTGTAATCAAGTTTTGATTCTCACCCAAACCTGCTCTTTCCCTTTGTGGCTGAATTGCTCTCTTTGCCAAGACTTTGGTTGCATGAACAATGCTGTGACCTTCTGATAGAGTTGCCCCCCTGGGCTCCATCTAGATAATGGATACTCACTTGTGGGTGAGTGGCTGATGTGGAAGGAATATTGATATCTGACTGTCTAAGGTACAGAGGAAACAAGCTTCACCACAGACACTGATGTTGGATGTACTGCACAGGACAGGGAACCCTCAGTGTTAGAATGCGACTTAAAGATACCTTGTGGTATTTTAAGTTTATATGTATATATATATATATATATATATATATATGTATACTGTATATATATATATGTATATTTTAAGAACAATTGACAAAATCTTTTTTTAGATGATAAATGATGGGGAAAAAATGGATGCACAGTAGAATCTCTGACCTGCAGGTTTCTGCTCATCCTCACTCCAACTTTGCCCCATGAACATTATCAAGGAAAAAAATTTGGTTGAAATTGTTGTGGGGTAGTGTGCAGCCACAAAGGAAGTGTTCACAAGCGAGTCTGAACTTTGGGCAGAGAACTCTTATTTGCAGATCCTGTAGATCCCAGGAAACAAAAGTCACAAAAGGCTTTTTCAAGTAGCAAGAAGCTTTCTTGCAGTTGAACTGAAGAGTCTATTTCCAGCTGTTGGAGCCACTTTTTAAAATGTCAAATTACTTTTGCAAATCTCAGCACGCATTTAAATCCATCCATGCATTTCCCACCACTTACCTTGGTGTGGCTCACAGTTGCAGTAGCAGATTAAGTGGGGATCCCATGGCTTCCCCAGGCAGATAATATGTAATGACAGTCAAGCACAACAGGCACAATACTGCTGACACTGCACCAACTCACTTGTCTTTATTTGTCTCTTAATTGTAGCACAGGGGTTTTCATGTCCCTGTGGCCCTGCAGTAGGAACTGTAGGAAGCAAAGGAACAAACACGCTCAGGGCCTCATTGTCTTCAAACAGTGTCTGAAACCTCTTAAACCCCGACCTGGCTCCAATGTTGGAAGTGGGAGGTGTGTGTCCAACAATTTTTACAGAGCTCACCATTCAACAAGCAGTGACTGTCCAGGTGAGAAAGTATGCACTAAAAATAATCAGGTTTGGATCAACATAACACTGATGCAAAACTGGGCCTGACAGTGTCTGCCATTAGCTTTTAATCACATTACGTCTGGTTGAAGAGGCTAGTAGAAACGGCCAGTTTGGATTTTTTTTGGTATACTGCAACTTTTTATAGTAATTTTTAAACACAATTGAAAAACAGGCCTTTGTGTCACTATACTGTAAATTATACATTTTAAAAAGGACAGATTGGGCATTTAAAGGCTGAAAACATAAAAAATGTAGTTTTGATGTCTTTGTGAGGCCTTTCCTGTCAGGTTATAACTGTCATAACTTTTTGTTTCAACAGTGATTCAAGAACCTCTGTGAGTCTGGATTGTTGATGTGATGACTTCTGCCATGGGAGGGGAGACCAGGCTTCTGTCCTTGAGCCAGCCTGGAAAAGGGAAGTTGTTGTCAAGTGCCTGGTGGCCAGACTGGTTTCCATTAAAGTTCAGTTAAGCTCAGTCCAAAGAGATAATATAGATCCACTGCCCTGAGGGCGGCACTGTGGTACAGTGGTTAGCACTGTCTCCTAACAGCAAGTTAGGAGTTAAGTTAAGATTCAAACCTGCCAGCCAGCTGGTTGCTGTTTGCATGTGCTCCTGACTGACTTCCCTCCTGGCACTCTGGCTTCCTCCCACAGACATGCACGTTAATTGGCAATTTAAGTGGCAATTCTAAAGTGCCCATAGGTGTGAATGGTTGTTTGTCTTTATATATCAGCCCTGTGATAGACTGATGACCTGTCCAGGTTGTACCCCTCCCTTGCCCAATGTCCGTTGGGATTGGCTCCAACCCTCCTGGTATGGATAATGAATGTGAGCCAGCCAACCTACATGCATAGGCTGCAAATCGGATGGCAGGCTTGCTAATCCCTGGCTGCAAAAATGAGATGAGGAAAGGACACATTTACGTTTTTTTTTGCTGCACATTAAAAAAAAATCTACACTTCTTTTAAACCTTCTACTGACTTAAATACACTCACAGATTTAGATTCATCTTCACAACTCTCAACACACATTTGCAGATGATTTAACCATAATCTACTGTTGTTCCCCACCAAAAAAACCCCACGAGTCATCACCACCACACCACAGTCAACTGCTGCAAAGTAAAGTGGCTGTGTTTGGCCATCAAGCACCTGGAGTGCCAGGAGTGGGGTTTGCTTCCAGTGTGAGAGGCGTTTGAACAAATCGATGAACAATTGTCATCTGTACTTGACACCGTCACCTTCAGTTCACTATTGTTATTCGCTAAATGTCAAGCACCAGGGAACAGTAGGATGTATCCAGCAGTGGGGGATGGCATCATGTGGGTCCTGCTGGAGTGGGAAAAACAATAACAATAATTTTATTTTATTTTTTAATTTTTTCCTCCGTCACAAGTAGATACAAGACACAAGTAGATAGTTAATATTTGAAAGCTGAGTGAACAACCATGATCACATTACCACGGCAGCGTATTGTTGCCACCATGATTTAAATTTTTATATCAGTTTGTCATCATAATGTGAAATGGGGACAAAAATACCAATAAAAGTTTTTTTGTTTTTATGAGATACTTTGATTTTGTGAAATAATAAAGTTGTACTGTTACAGCAAGAGATATTTCTTGTTAAAATGTAATAATTTATTATGATAAATATATATAACAAATCAAATCAGAGAAGGACTTAAAGACACTACTGATATCTGATGATGAACAAAATCCAAAAGTTAACCTGATATTTTGGAAAACAGATATATCAGCACGATCCTTGTAGAAATCAACATTACACTTGAAGTTAAGAAATTCATTTAAGCATGCATGACTCAGAGTCCTTCTTTTATAACCTGAGCCTATTTGAATGACTGCATCATTGAGCGAAGTCACTCTGCTGTTTCACGAGCAATGACGAAGAGGACAAAGCCCAGACACTATCAATCACACTCAGACAGGGAAATACGAAGGAGCTCCCCTGGCACGACACCACAGTGAGGAGCTGGACAGAGTAAGAGGGAGGGTGTGGTCCTCATTCAGCACTTTGCTGCTGCAGTCTTTAACTCAATTGACAAAAAATCTCCTGCGTCAGAATGTCCAAGTGTTCCTGTAACAGCATTTGACAAGCACTTCTTGTATTTTGCCTCTTCTTTACACTTCTGGGAAGCCAGAGAATGCTGTTGTACCTTGGGGCACTTTCGCAGTATTGAGCCCTGTCACGTCAGGATGAAACACAGACTGCATACCAACAACACTGTGTTCAATCTGGATAATGAATTCAATACTGCTGCTGTTGGACACAGGCCTACTCAAGATGTATGGTTCTCCTCAACGATGCCAATGCATTTTCTAATATCGTTATCTAGGATTTGAATGGGCTCATTCATTCAGTAAGTCATCATTTTTAGTGCATCTGCTCCCTAGTGGCCGTTCAGTGGATTGACAGACAGAATGTACACTGGTCCCGCATCAATGACTCATCCTCTCTGCTACACTCTAAAACTTATGATGCTTTCTACAAAACTTAAGATGATATACAGTGAGCAACTGACACTATAACGTGATCCAAAACAAAACCCATGAAATAAATGTGATGCTCCAGAGGATGATGTGCACTAAACCTAATCATTGTTTATGATTTCACACTTCTGACGAACCTTAACTTCATTTTAAGTTTATAATATTTATAAATTTAATAGCACTAAATATAAAAACATAAATAAGTTAAAAAGTAACTGTACTTAGACACAGGGTCCTTTGAGCTGAATCCATACTCAGAATGCTAACATGCTCACAATGATAATGTTAGCATGTTGATGTATAACAGGTATCTTGTTTGGAAACATCAGGGGATCACCAAAGTCATTAGAGTTCATCCTTTCATGGCAGTGCATTAAAGTGTTGAGACATTTCAGTCTCGATCAAAGTGGTGGAGCGACCAACACTGCCCCTCCTAAAGCTACATGGTATAAGTATAAATAGGTTTCCTCTGTAAGGTGTCTGAGCTCAGCCTTGGAGATAGGGTGAGGAGCTCAGACATCCAGAGGGAACTCAGATTGAAGTCCCTGGTCCTTTGCGTTGAGGCGGTTTGGGTATCTGATGAGGATGCTTCCTGGGCACATTCCATTGGAGATTTTCCAGGCACGTCCAACTTGGAGAAGATCCTGGGGTTAACCCAGAACACAGTGGATAGACTACAGACAAGAAGGAGCTGGAAAATATTGCTAGGGAGAGGGATGTTTTGATTACCTTGCTTAATCTGCTGCCACCATGACCTGCCTCCAGAAAATGGATGGATGGATGGATGGATGGATGGATGGATGGATGGATGGATGGATGGAAAAACACAAAAATAGAAATGATGTCACATTCCTTTTCAGGTTTCACATGTTGGAATTATAAAGTTCCATTCTGCATTCTTTTGAGATATTGAGCTTCAAAGTTTTTGCATTCCAAAAAGCAAAACTGATGTGATAGATAACCTTTTTGTTTTCTAGATAAGGAATCCAAAAATGCATTCAACTTAAAAAAACTAGAATAACCGTCTGCCTCCGCCACTCAAATTAGTTTCAGGTTACATCCCTGTTTATCCAGAGTCGTATAAAATATTAACAGTGACAATTTCTCATAACTGCTGTGTGAAGTCTCTTGTGTGTCTTGTGCCATAACACTGACCTTTGACCTTTGACCTTTGACCTTTGACCACCAAAATCTAATCACTTCATCCTTAAATTCAGGTGAATGTTTGTGCCAAATTTGAAGAAATTCCCTCCCGGTGTTACTGATATATTGCGTTCATGAGACAGGGCCAGATGGACGTACGTACAGATCTACGGACAACCAAAAAACATAATGCCTCTGACCCTGGCTATCGCCGGTGCAGAGGCATAAAAACACCTCACATATTCTGTCACAGAATAAAAATATGTGAACTCAATTTAGACAAAAATGTCAGATAGAACCTTGGAATTCCGAGGGGACAATGTAGGAGCATTTTGAAATCTGATTGCTTGAACAAATTGCAAATAATTACACTGCAGTTGATTAGAATTACATGCATCATATGCATCAGTTTATAAATGTCTGCCCAAACTTCTCAAGGACAGCCACCCCACCTATCACTACTAATACTACATGCTTTTCTACTTTTTCTTTTGGCAAATAGAGCGCTGTCTTCAGCTTGCCCTTTTCTTTATGCATACACAGGACAAGGTTCCCTCTGGAGTATTTTGCCTTGAATAATGAAGAGATTTCTGTCAATACCTGATTAAAGATGCTGCCAGTCCCCGGCTCCAGAAGTTTTCCTGTCAAGGCCATGTTCCCATCTAACTATAAAGGAGGAATCTGTCTGTATTTCAATTTTCTTGACAACCCCCTATCTGATTGACTTCAGGCTTAGTGGGTGTACTGCTGAGAACCAGAGAATGTGAAGTGTTGACTGTTTTGAATGAGCGGTTCCTGAGAAAGCTTTTCTACATGTTACTTGATGTGAAGAAAAAAAATACACAGATGATTGGCTGTCCCTGTGTTCATTTTGAAATCAGTTACACTTCCTGGTGTTTAACATTGCTCTTCTCAGCACTGAGGAAACGTACACATACTGTTGTCATACAATAAGATTTCTTTATCAAAACAGGAAACACTTTTATATATTTAAATCTATTATATTATATCATTATATTAAAGCTCCATATTTTCCTCTTCTTCTGTGTTTTTTTTTTTGAAGTGTTGATAAGAAGATATATTTGTTGTTCTAAGAACCAAAAATCATCTCAATGTAGTTTTACATCTCCTCTCTCAGGCTTCTCTCTGGAGCTCTAGCAACAACAGGTCGGTGTGTTGGATCAGTCAGAAAACAGTCAGTCAATCAGAATCTGACTGGCTGACTGTTTTCTGACTGATCCAATAAAAATATATAAGATTTCAGGTAAACACTCAGAGAAACCAAATCGGTGACTGCTTTGTTGTGACATCACAAAGTTGCAGAAGTCCTGACGGCTGGTTTTAAGGCTCAGTTTCTGAATACAGGCTGTGTGCATTTCTCTGTGGACTGAGGCTTTGATACTTTCACAGTATTAATATAGAACCTAGACCTGCTTTATAATCAAACAACACATGGACATCTACCTTTAGACTATATAGAGCTTTAAATGAGAGCAGCTAAATTATCCTAAAGCAGGATCTTTAGATTGACACAGGAAGTTCAGCCACCTTATGTCTTTCTCCATTCTGCAAGTTGAATTGTCCTTGGGCAAGATTCTGCACCAAATTGGCCTGATGTATCATCTGTGTGTGTTTGCGGTAAAGGGAAGCGGCAACCTCTGAGTCTGAAAAATGAAGCCCACACTGGAGAACCAAAACCTGCAGTTCCTCTAATGACCACTAGAGTCTGGCTCCAACAGTGAGTCAATCCCCATAGACTCCCATGTTAAAATGTCCAACTTTACAGCAGAAATAAACATGTTTACAGCCTGGTACAAAAACAGTTTTGGTTTCTACGGCTAATTTCCTCCTTCATGACAACTGTTTATATAACTCACCTGTTTACATTTTATTAAGGTTAAAGTTATGTGTAATTGAGGGCGTGGCCTCTTTGAGTGACAGGTGGTTGAACATATGCCTGCCACAAGCCGGCATGCACCGAAGTCTCGGCTCCTCTTTGTGCATTTTGGTGTTAGCCGAGAGTCAGACACTGCCAAGCTCACTCTGAGCTTCAAAACCACACTTCAGAAACCTGTGGGTGACATCACAGAGGCTACATCCATCTTTATTTACAGTCTATGGGTAGAATTGATGTATCTGCAGAAGAGAGTGCTGTATGAATGTGTGTATGAATGGGTGAAAGTGGCTTGTAAACTGCTTTGAGTGGTTGACAAGACTAGAAAAGTTCTATATGAGAAAGACCAAGATGCACCTGGAGGTTTGACAATAATCTCAATAAACTGGTTTGAGTCAAGTCGTGACTCAAATTTGCATGTGTGAAGCAATGCAGTACAAAGTCACTTGTCCGTCAAGCTTCCACTGGAGAGACAAAAAATGGCGGCAGACAAAAACATAGGATCTGTGTGGAATGACGAGGAGATTTCTTATATTTAGATATTTCATCATGTTTTCTACATTGTTTTTATTGTTAGAGGTTTGACTGGTGCTCTTTTAATTACATCATCATTATACCTTTTCCTTATGCAATGGCTTCATGGCACCTGGCTGGAGAAGTAGCGCCACCAACTGTGAATGGAAAGACGCATTAATATACATTTTCATTCATTGTATTGGAAATTTGAATCAAATTTGTCCTACATTTAAAAACCTGGCTGATAAAATACAGTCTAAAGCAACCAACCTGAGCAACCATACAGGTCGCTTCTTTCAACCCTCTGATACGACCCATAGGAGTCCTGAAATAGTGCCCCGATGGCAGGCATTCTGGACCTTCATCGCCATGGTTACTATACTAATGGTCATGGCTGGATTAGGTTTAGGAAAAGATTGTGGTTTGGTTTAAAATAAGTACTTCCTCAACATTAGATGATCTTTGTTGTCATGGTTACAATAATAACAACGAACGGTCATGGATAATAGAAACAACGTGGGAACACCACTCTCCTGTGTCATATTCATCCATCCACCACAACCTCCTCCTCACGTGGACTCTGTCTCTCTTCATACTACGTTACCAAACTTCCTTTGCTCCTGTCATCATTACTACCACCACTAGCAACAAAACCTAACTATGATCATCATGAATTTCCCCTTGGGGATAAATGAAGTATCTATCTATCTATCTATCTATCTATCTATCTATCTATCTATCTATCTATCTATCTATCTATCTATCTATCTATCTATCTATCTATCTATCTATCTATGGGTCATAATAACCTGCTGCACAGACGACTGGTAGGCTCGTTTCTTACAGGGGGACAGTCCAATGAGTCCAGTAACAGACGTGATTTTACAAAGCTGGAGAATTGTCAGTTCTTGTATATTTCTATATTGCATTGCAAAAATTGCAAGGAAAACACTAGAAATCCAGTGTTCATGTTACAAAATAAACCACTTGGAGTGTCTGCTTCAATATACATTATGTGATGATGTCGCATTGTGTTAAAAGTGGAGACAGTGTCAACACCTTTACCAGGAACTCTGCAGTTGCACCTCTGCAGTGCTGCAGGACGGGCTCCATTCAAATGACTAAAATCACCTGAAGGCAGTTTTAAAACCTCCTCATGTCAGAGTTCTCGTCAGTTACATGTGCAGAAATGAATGTTTTATTTACAGGATGAAATGGATTAGCTGTGTGTGTTAAGCTATCTGTTCTTAGTGTATGTTTCCAATCAATTGTCTGGACATATGGAGAGTACTTTTATAATCTATAACAATGATGTCTTTGATAAGGTGACCTCAGGGATTCAGCTATCCTACAGTATCAATAGGAAATGGGTTTTCAGCAGGTAAAGTGATTATCATGGGTGAGTGGAATTAACAGTGGCACTTCAGTGGAGGCCCCAGACACACAGTCTGATCTGCTGTTGGTATTTCCTCCCGTATGTTGACATAAAAAACTTCATTTCCTGGTTAGATGATCAAGTGGAGCAGAATGCAGCAGCACAGGTCTACTAAACAAATAAAGCTACCTGAGTTTATAGTTAGCCTGGAACCTGCAGAGTGATTTCTAAGAGAGACGACGGGGGGCTTGGACTTATGACTATGATGAGGACTTCTGTTACTCATAAAAGTTTATCACTTAGCAACGGAAATTGATGTCCTTGTTCAATTATGTATTTATCATTTGGTGGGTCATTGGCATGGCCATTAGATCTTAGATTTACCATCCATGGATGGTAAACCCTCACCTGGTCTATGTGACAAGTGTTCCATTTACTTACAAGTAAACCCGTTTAGATAGAAATCACAATATAATGCAATGTCTGCACTCTTTTCTTCTCATATCAAAATGTGTATTAATCAGAATCAGCCCTGGCGTCTTTTTAAAATGCAAGATCAATACTATTACCCGCACCACACTGATCATGATCGATGGTCATGATCAAACCAAGGGTTGACAGTAAAAGCTGCTGCTGTGGTCTTCTTGTTTTCATTAAAGACGTCTACAATGCATTTACCAAGCAGTGTCAGGAAAAGAATTTACAATGTCAACTAAAGTGCTCATGCTTCCATTTAGCAAGCCAGTGAGCCTCCATTCAGCACATCAAATACTGCCCAGTAATTGACTGGGTCCTTGTAAGTGTTCATTGTGGAGAGAGAGTTTAAAAAAGTGCTTGACAGCCAGTGAAATTGTCTGAATCACATTGCATGAATATTCATGACATCAGCAAGTTGGTGTCATGTCGCACAAATGCTGTAGATGCTGATCTTGATGTGGCCTCTCCTCTTTCACTAGTGAAAGGCCTTGGTGTCAATCTGATGGAACCTGGAATACTTAAAGTCCCTTTTAAAAATATCACTTTTCTACAGGACTGGATGTGCCATACTGAAGTAGCTTCATACTCTCAGTCTGGTTCACAGACACATGTGAAAAAAGAGTAGAAACTGCATGCAAGAGGACAAACATCACACTGTCACGGTGCTTATTGTCAGTGGACACAAGTTAACAATGCGTTTGACAATTTAGACTTAAAAATCCATTTTGTTACTATCAGCATGTTAGACTTAACCAACACTGGTTAAGTCTAGGGCAACATGCACCTGTGGCTCTTACTGCGCCCCAATCCTCCCATTTCCATCAATATACAAACACAAGTGTGTGTGTGTGTGTGTGTGTGTGTGTGTGTGTGATGTTCAAATGAAAGATGATCTTAATACAACAACAACAACAACAACAACAACAACAACAACAATAATAATAATAATAACAGCAATGATATTGATATTTATAATTATAATGCTGACAATGATAAACAATAATATTAATAAAGTGGTAATGGCGGCAATGTATGTGTGCACGTATATATACAGACAGAATAATAGTAATAATATATGATAATAATAATTTATACAATAATAATGTAATACTATATAATAATGACAATTGGGATGGTAATTATAATATTCATGTAGTAAGGATGGGGGAGAGGCCGCACCAGAATGCGAGAGGGGCAGGTGAGGGGACTCCAGTCCAACCACCCAGCGCCACAATTGGGGGCCCATGCAGCAGACAGTCGGGGTGGCCGGCATGGGTGGACCCCCTTGTGTCTTGTCTTGCTTGGGGCAACCTCCAGAACATTTTGGAGGGGTCTGCCCACTGAGGAAAGACGTGCCTCATTCTCCTCACCCTGAAAGAGAAAGGGGGGAGACAGTTATCTTTTTTCTGGATGGTAATCAGGCCTTGACTATTGTGGTTGATTCAACACAAGATTTTAACCATATCCAATTCATGAAAACAATACATTTCCTAATCTTATATGTTGCCAATAGCAACTGATGGGTCTCAACCATAGACTGTAAATAAGGATGGATATGGCCTCTGTGATGTCACCCACAGAAAAAAAGAAATGTATTTTCATGTGGAAATACCGTTTTAATGCTGTAGTGTCGTGGCACTGTGACGTGCAGCTTTACAGTACAAGTGACAGATGATCCAAATTGTGTGTGTGCGCTTTCCAAAACCAACCGTCTATGTGTAGATTGTAGTTGCTCCCTCTAATCACACCTGCCAGTAACAGAAAAGGTGACGGTAGCTTTCTCCACTGTTACAATATGGCAGAAAATATAGGCTATATTTGTTTTTGTGTCAGCAGTATGTAGAATCAGTGAAGTACTGATCTGCTTTGAAAAATTCTTCACCAGCAGTTTTCACATAAAAGAGTTTTGGAAGCCAGAACATGGAAATAAAATTGAATGGTTGTTAACTAAGGAGAAATATTTACACTGAGGTTAGACCAACAAATATCTATGTTGATTGTATCTTGTGGATTCATATGGAAGAATGAATGTGTGAAACGTTTTCAGGAGCTGCACAGCTAATTTCATTTTACAAAAATGAAACGAAACAAGGTATTCTATTCTATTCTATTCTATTCTATTCTATTCTATTCTATTCTATTCTATTCTATTCTATTCTGTTTTAGAGGCTCAGATCTTAGGCAGGTAGTCACACAGCTAATAAGCATTGCAGTCTCTAATCCAGTATATGGCCCATTTACCATTAATTTATATCCCTCTTTCCTCTGAAAACATTTCACCCTCCACATTATATCAGAAATGAATGCTGACCATGTTAATAACGACCGCCATGTGGGATCTCATAATCTCAGCCATTTGAGTCAGCATCAGCGAGCCTGAGATTTCATGACTTAACGCTGTACACAGCTGATCCCTCTGTACATGGGCTGAATGACACAGTGGTCTTTCATTTCTGATAAAGGAGGACCATCATGCTTTTCAGATCACACTCATGCAAATATTTACTCTGGTATTTCTGTATCACATTAAAATATGGCTTCACTGCTAAAGACAAAAATCTTTGAACATGTTTTCACAGCTGTGAAAGACAAACAGATCAGTGGCACCACCATGTCCTTGACTTTGAGATCAGATTCCCTACGTAGATACTGTAATTTCTGCAGCTGAGCGCCACTAAATTTATTGTAATTACATCCCTTACAGAGCAGCACATTGTGTACTGACAGTAAAAGAGATGTTAAGAGCTGCACTCTCTCCACAACAGGATAATTACTGTGACAAGAAAACATTTAGGAGTGCCCCACTATTTTTGGCCCTATTGTCTAAAAAACATTTACAGGGATGTCAGAAAGTCTAAAGCATCATACTGGAACATTACCCTACAGAAAAACACTTTCTCCATTTTCATCCAGTTTTCGAGAGTATTGATACCTGAACAATAGTATAGAGTTCGGTTGTATAGTGATGCTAACTTATATATGACAATAACCCAGTTTTACCCACATCACAACCAAACATGTTTTCCCCTTACTGGGAGTGATATCAAACCGTGCAGATGCTTTTAGTTTTATCTGCTGAAGCTTTAACATATGCAACCAATCCAGTACAATGAAGGTAAATGGAATTTAGTGAAAGTGAAGACCAGGAGGATAGATACCACGGGAGATATCTTCATATATCTAGAGGATACATATATGTGATAATAATATAAGTGACATACTGTATTTGACAACATCACTCTTGATATAGGCACATGTATGTCATATATTAAATTTATAGGAAGCTAAAGCCAGTGACAGTAAGAGTAAGAGTTTGGCATTTCAAAAGTAGTAATGACCAATAATAAGTAATGTAATGTGAAGTGTCACATCACCTCTCCATGCTTTAGTATCTGCAGAGACAGACTGGCCCGACGCACTGAACTGTTCCAACATAAAAAATATTGTGAGGGACAGGGGTGTAGTGGTCCCTGGAGAAGTGGGTATACTCCCAATTTTTGCCCTTTTTTAACGCAGCCCAGAAAAACGCCCTGTTTTAGAAACAGTGACATGTAAGACTACTCTATTTAGTTTACCCAAAAATCCGTCAGTAGTATTTGCTCATTGTCACATAATTTCTGCTGCTTGATCTCAGGGAGGAAGGATTATGAAATTACTAAACCAATACTGACCCACAGACTAGTGAGAGGCAACTATGCATTTTGAGTGAATTTAGTCCATCCACAGTGTGGATGGACTAAGGAATAAGGAATGACACCTATTCTCTCACTTGGCAAGTCGGTGGTTTCTTTTGTAAACTGTCTCTTTGAACAGATGATTTGCAACAGACAGCGTGGGCCAGAGTGTGCTACTATTATAAAATGAACATGACTTGATCTTGGTTTGTAGGTATTACTGGTCACACAGGCAGCCTGCATGAATGTAAAATATACATGAGGCAAACATGGTGTTTGTTATTTTTTGAACAGTATTTAAATAAAATACTTCAGATCTGAATTTGACAATGCATATTATTTCATATTTCACCTTAGATGAAAAAAAAACGCAAATCATTCTCTTCCACACATCAAAACCAATCAGGTAAACTCAAAAGTGCACTGTCGTAAAATTGAAATAAACACTATTTTAGCATACCTCGTTAGATATATATAAATATCATATGATGATTGAACATCATCATTCAAATTATTCAACAAAACAATATGTAACAAAACAATATTTAGTGAACAATGAAAAAAAAAATGTATTTACAACACATCAACAGTGATATACTCTCTCAACCCAGTACTGGGTTTCTGACCTTTGCTCATACTACAGTATATTCCAGACAGACCTGCTTTCTGCAGGAGTTTTCACACTGCACTGTCTAGAACGCACAGAAGAGGCAGTACGATGGCTCTTCAACCAGGTCCTTGTATACTTTCTGGGATCAAACTTGGAAGTAGTAGTCTATGGTATTGTAGTTAGGGAGAGATAAGGTTAAAAAACCAAGAAAGAAAAAGTCAGAAATGAGTTGTATGTGTGTGGCTAGATGCAAAGTCCAGTCTCCTACATGACCCTGGGCATTACCACCTTGACTACCAAATGCTGACTTACATAAAGAGCGCACTAGTTCCTGCTCGTGTCAAAGTGACATACCTGTGTACAGAGTACAATATAAATGTAATTCCTGGGGAAACTGGGATAAAGTAACAAACCTGATTACTTGCAGTTGTAACTTTGAAGGTGTTGTAAAGCATTGAGGAGCTTTTGCTTTTGTCCACGGAATTTAGCAGAAATGACAACAGTGGCCTATTTTCTTGTGGGATACATACATTTAATGCTTGAGAAATAACAAAGGCAGCTGCTTGAGGTTGAAATTAATTGAAAGTGTTGTGTTCACTCATTCATAAGTAGTGGGCAGAGAGGGCTCCATGAATGCTTCTAATCAGTAACAAAGCATGGCAATGACTTCCACCACACTACCTCTCACACTAATGGGTGGTTGCTGTCACAGTGGCACACAGAATGGACATTTTTTCAACTTTACATTTACATTTACATTAAGAAACTAGTCACTTTTCCTCTGGCATGCAAGCCTCCCACACCATTCTCCATTTAAGCAGCTCAGTATTGTCAGTACATGTCCAAGGCTGTGCCCCTCACATCAGCATAGCCTTGAAGCGTGCTCCACTTCCACACTGCCAGGGTCAGTCCTACAAACTGAGAGAATAAAACCCTTCCATGCTGGCATTTTTACAAAGCCACACAGCCTTGATCCCAGCTTTTGCAAATTAAAATGGGGTGTTGTAACTGGAAGAAAGACCAATCATTCAGAAGCACTTCTCAGGGTTGTTTGCCATTTTCCAAACTGAAATAAATCACATTCTGTTGTGAGTACGCAGAAATAAGCTACAGTCACACAACAAAACTCTTTGGTAAAAAGAGGAATGGAAAATGGGCCTGAGATTCAAAATAATCCAGCTCATGGCCAAATATGAACATTGTTTACTGCAGAACAGTCATTCCTGCTGATAATCAGTCAGAGATGTGACTCATAAGACTGATCGGTCAGAGACCGTGTCTGCTTTGTCAACTTCTTCAGATTGAGGGCTCCCACATTTGACTGGACATTTATATTTGTGCAAAACAAGATCAGACAACCAAATGTCATTGTTCAGATGTGGAAGTGAGAGCCCCTCCATGAGTTCTTATATTTATTTATATACCAAGTATATGTAAAAAATAAATATGGTTCCAGGGGATGGCAATATCAGCCAGCTGGTCCACCACTTTGGTTCAGACTTAAACATCTTTGAATTTTGTAGAGATATTCATGAGATTTAATTTTATTCATGGCACCTGGAGGATGGATCCTGCTGACCTTGATGATCCCCAGTCTTTTCCTTGCAGGAGCCAATCAGCTGCAGGGTCAGGTGTGTTGGGTCTGAGCTCTAACTCATGAGCTGGACACCAAATATGTTGGATTTCAGTTGTCTATCAATTTATTGGCTATCATAAATTAAGAAAAATATTAATATTAAAAATATTAATGTTAAATAATAACTTTAAAATTAATTAAAGTCCTCGGGGCACCAGCCTAAACTAATAGGCAAAATAGCCAATATGGTTTTAATCTCAATTTATTACCATTAATTTGGAACTCTGATTAACCATTAGTTTACTAACTATAACCAAATTACCATATCAACAGTAAGTTAAAGCTGAAGGATTGGAATTCTACCAAGTAGAGGTTGGCAATATTCACGCTTGTGCAACATTAAACACACCAGTAGTTATAACTAAAGGCATTTATTTACAATGGAGCAGAGTAAAACACATTGTCTTATCTAGTATATACAGGTGTGTGTATGTGTGTGTGTAGGTGTATGTGTGTGTCTGTGGGGACACAAACAAAGGCAAGATGGCCAATTCGAGGTGATCACTGTGTCCACATGACCTGAACAAAGAATACTACACAAGATGGCGGTAAACAAAGAAACTACTCAAAATGGCCGCTGAGACCACCTGGTGTGTGTGGGAGGGAAGGTGTGAGTTTCTTTGTTAGCCTAGCTCATGTAATCTAAAGGTACCAGGTTAGAGGGAGGAGGTTAGCTTCATGCAGGTTCTAGAACTGAGACGTACTACTATGTGTTTGAACATACGAGTACCTGATTAACTGTATGACTGACCACAACCTAAGCAAACATTACAACAACAAGACATCAGTCAACAAGTACATTAACCAAGTTAAGACTTCTGCTGCTTAGCTATGCTGTGCTATGCTGTGCTGGGAAAGGTTAGGCCCAGTCAGTTAACGTTACCCAGTCCTTGGAACAAACAAAGAGGTCCTTTCCATTGTTGTTGTAAAGTCCAGTGAGTTGGGAGGCTTCCTGGTGGAGTAAAGTCCTGTCTGGCTGTGTTACTTTGCTGTTATCTCCTTTGTTCTCCTCACAGAGTTAGCTGTTCCATGCTAACTCTGCTATGACTCCTGTTGCTTGGAAAATCAGCTGGCCTTGTGTCGTAGCTGCTGATCTGAAGAGAACTTGGTTCAGTCTCAGTTAATCCGAAGCAGGGTGCTGCTGTTGAGGAGAAGAGTGTTTGCAGGCTGCTGTGAGCAGGCAGGCGAGAGAGCTGGTTTCTCAGGTAGCAGAGCTAACCTGGGCTGGGGCCTTGTTGCCCTTTGAAGAGCCGAGAGGAGAGAGCAGGAGCTGCTCTCCTGAGCAAGCCAAGAAGAGAAGAGAGAGAGAAGAGAGACAAGAGATCTGGTTTTGTTTGGTGACACCCTTGGGGGTCACATGTCACACGCTGACCCACACTGGCTGGCCAGTGAGGTATGTGGGGGGAAGGGTCATCCCCAGGTGTGAACAGTGAGGAACTGTGGACTGTGAGTTCCTTTGTCCCGTGAATCAAAGAAACATCTGGTCTCTTGAATGATGAGTCCCAACAGATGTTGTCCGCTAATCACCTCCTCATCCTCGTTCACATCTCTTTGCATATACACACTCATTCATATGTCATGCTGAAGGGTAAAAACATATATACACAACCACAGAAATAGGACTGCAGTCATAACAGCTCAAAGAACTTTGGAGTCTCCACTAGTTATCTTAGCATTAGCTGCAATGATACAGACTTGCAGCTAAGCAGCCTCCACAGTGGATGCACCCACTTGCGCAGTGGTCTCAGCCAGTAGCTGTAATAATGTTGTATTCTACATCAACATTTACAACATTTACCAGGTGAATGATTCCAAATGCATAATAATGTTGCTCCATAACTGGTGCATATGTTGTTTACCAACATGTTCACCATAGTACTACAGCGATATTTAGGGAATTACGTTACCCTGGTGGCGTGAGGGTTCAGGTCGAGATCACAACCTGCAGAGTCCCCATTTCAAATTTCAACCAATCAACCAACCAACCAACAATCATAAAACAAAACAGAACAAAACAAAAGGCAACAACAAAAACACTGGCATTAAATGTAATCAAGGGTTTCACAAAATTGTCCAATGTTAATGTGGCAATACTTCATTGTGAAATGAAGAAAAAAGAAATAGCAGGGCACCCTACAGAGAAGACTTGTTTGGAACATGGTTGATTGTCCAAAAACAACTCTACATTAAAAATTCAAGTGATGGGATTAAGCAGTTTCTGGGGACAGAATGTACCCTTTATATTGCTACTCAGTTTTAATTCATGCTGCTTTCATTACAAGTAGTGGAGATGAATCCCTGTCAAACTTGAATCATATCAGTGGACAATTCTTTTATTCCCTAAAAACTTTAAACTTGAAGACATTTGATTAAAAATGTAAGTCTTGTCCTTTCAGATTTTCTTCATGACGATTGATGTGTTAAATTTGAATAAGTCACATTTAAAAACTCTGCCTGCACCAAGGCATCATTTGAATTCAGAGGCATGACAGTAATCCGCAGAGAACATTCAGAGGGAAAAAGGCAAAAATTCAGACACATGTAACAAGTGTGTATTACATTTTGATCACACTGGATTAGATAGATAGATAGATAGATAGATACTTTATTTATCCCCAAGGGGAAATTCAAGTGTCCATTAGCTCATTGTTGATAATAATAATAATAATAATAATAACAGTTGATAATAAATAAACAATAATAATTAGATTACTTCCTTTGGCTGAGGTGTTGTATGGCCTGATGGCAGTGGGAACAAAGAATCTCCTGAACCTCTCTGTTCTGCAGCGCAGTGAGATGAGACGTTTGCTGCAGCTGTAGCTGCTTCTCTGTCCTGCCAGAATGTTGTGGAGAGGATGGTTGGTATTGTCCAAGATGGCCTCCATCTTACATTGCATGTGTCTCTCCACAACAGTCCTGAGTGAGTCCAGACTCCTGCCAAGCACAGACTCAGCCTTTTGACCAGCTTGTCCAGTCTCTTTGTGTTCATGTCTGACATGCTGCTGCCCCAGCAGACTGCAGCATTAAAGAGTACACTGGCCACCACTGACTGATAAAACATGTGCAGCATTTCACTGCAGAGTAAAGGACCTGAGCTTCCTGAGGAAAAAGAGCCGGCTCTGCCCCTTCAGGTAGATGGCATCTGTGTTCAGGGACCAGTCCAGTTTACTGTCCAGGTGCACAACCAGGTATTTATAGGTGTGCACCACCTCAATGTCCTTCCCTCGAATGTTGACTGGCTGAAGGGCGGGCCTAGACCTCCGAAAGCCCATGACCATCTCCTTGGTCTTCTCCCTGTTGGTCAGATCCCTGTACTCCTCTTCCTGCCCATTCCTGATACGCGCCACAATAGCTGTGTCATCCGAGTATTTCTGGATGTGGCAGGACTCAGAGTTGTATTTAAAGTCCACCGTACACAGGGTGAACAGGAACGGAGCCAGAACAGTCCCCTGTGGAGCCCCAGTGCTGCTCATTACTGTCCCTGAGACACAGTTACCCAGCCTGACCTACTGTGGTCGTCTTGTCAGGTAATCCACAATCCAGGACGTGAAGAAGGGATCCACCCTACAAACTAACAAAAATGTCAAAGATGTTACAATTATCCCTGGGCTCCTCTACTAATAAGTACAAGTGAACAAGAAGTGAAGTCAGGGAAAAATGGGGTGACATGCTGGCAAATTAAAAAGAACTTACAGTGTAGGTATTTTTTAATGGGCACCTGCATCAGAAGCAGTTTATAGGTTATAGTTATGAGATACTCTGAGCTTGAAATATTAAGACGTAAACTATAGCTCATTCCGTCATATTTTAGTTTTGATATTGTGGAATGAACAGAAGCCTGTGAAACTGAAATAACCAATAATGGTTCTCTACAGACCCAAAAGCAGAACACAATGGAGCTTTTTGAACTGAGTTTATTGTAGAGATAATGGCAGGACAGGTGAAGGCTGTATGAGCACTGTGAGGTGGGCAGGCGATGATTGGCGGAGTGGAAAATCTGAGAGGAGGGAAACAGGGCAAAGGGACAGGTGGGAGGTGAGTGGCTGAATGCAGAGTCTGTCGGTAAGGGATGGCAGGATGGAAAATGAGCAGCTGGCAGGCAGACATGAGGTGTATGCTTCACTAGGAGGCCTAGACGTTATACCACAGTGGTAGACTGAATGATCTGGTGAAGAGTGACTGAAGGGTGAGGGCAAGATATGGAGAGAGCGCAAGGGGGAGAGTGGCTGTGTGTGGATCAGGCTGCACGGCCCGCTCTGGTTCAGTGTGGTTCTAATCTCACTCTCTCCTCCTCTCCTCTCTCTCCTTATACAGAGGAAAGTGAATCTACATTTTAATGTGCTGGTTGTTCTTTTTCGTGTATTGATCTATTGTTAATTCATTTATCCTCAGTTTACTAAATGTTTGTTGTCCAGTGTGAGAGAGGCTGTATGAGATGGTGTGACTCCAGATGAGATTTGGTGGACCCTGCTGAGCATGATGATATTAGGCTATCTGAATATTCCTGTCTTTGTATTATTGTTATTATCATTTATCTTTAACTCCCTCTGGGGCAGTGGACCAGTGGTTATCACTGTGGCCTCACAGCAAGACAGTTATGGGTTCGAACCCGCTGGCCAGCTGTGTCCTTTCTGTGTCTGTGGGTACCTCCTGACCTTATAAGGGCAATCAGCAGATAAGCAACAGGCTAATGGATGGATTAACTCCTTCTCCCTCCATTCTCTTACTCACTTTAGACAAATATCCCAAAACACAAAACTTCTCTGACTGGGACCCCTGATGATGTGTGCTGGTCACGTCTACCAATAGTTTGCATGTGAGGCATTTAGGGGACATCTGTAAATTGTAGCATCTGCCTGAAGTAAAAAAAAATGAAATAAAATAAAATCATGAATTTCCCTTAGGGGATAAATAAAGTATCTATCTATCTATCTATCTATCTATCTATCTATCTATCTATCTATCTATCTATCTATCTATCTATCTATCTATCTATCTATCTATCTATCTATCTAGTCTACATGTAGACTGGGGGGGGGGGGTTTGGGGATGTGGTCTTCGATGGGCGTCTTTGGTTTGTCTCTGTGTTTCTGTTGGATCTGATTATTTAGCTCACCGTTCTCTGTTAGTCAACATTTATGACATCATTTGTGTCACATATGGGTCTCTTTAACCTTTTGCTGATGTTTGCATCAATAAAGGTCAAAGGTCACTAAATGTGTCTTGAGGCACACTTGATAATGAGAGGTGGTACGTATGTGAGTGTAAACAGCTTTAACAGAACAAGCTTTAACTTTGACTTTAACTGTGAAGTGAGTAAATTACAGGTACAAATCTCATTAACAGCTGGGGTCATTAAATGTTCAATGTCAGTCAGGAACATTGGAAAAAGCAGATGTCACCAAAACCTGTATGTTCAGAGCTTTAAAGAGACACAGCTGTGTCACAGGTTTCCAGGTCCAGTGCTTTTAAGAGGTAGGTGTGATCAAATGCTTGCTGCAAGTAGAGCAACAGCTCAAACAAGCTAAGACAGCGAGCTCACCAATCCAGGGCAAGTCAAATCTTGACTGCTGGGAGGAAGCTTATTACAGTGATTAGACAGCAGAAGGTGCACATACCATCATCAGTGATACATCCCCTGAGGAGGCTGCCACACATGAAAAAGCTGCACCCCAGAGTGCAAAATGTTTTTCACCAAAGATTGGATGAACTGCTGCTGTGCACAAGAGCTGACACCATGAGCACCATTCAAGAGGTTTGTAAGTTTTACTGTTTATTTCTTTTACTAATGCACTTTCATCTTCCATTTCACAGAAACATAAAATGCAGTTTGATTTAATTGATATATTGTTAATTGAAACTTTTAATGATGGATTTTATTTATCTTTATTTATATTTCCTCTCTTTTAAGAGTTTTTAAAATAGCATTATTCAAAAGTAAATTTTTAAAATGATTCTATCCTACAAATAAATAGAGGAATTTTTTAGGAATCTGTAGTTCACTGAACTCACTGTCATGTTGATGAAGCCAGTTTGTGACATGGAGCATTATCCTGCTAGAAGGAGCCATTAGAAGATGGTGAACTGTGGTCATGAAGGATGAACATGTTCAGCAACAATACTCAGACAGACTGAGACATTCAGACCATGATTGATTGGTATTAAGAAGAGAACATTCCCCACACCATCACACCACCACCACCAGCCTGGACTGTTGACACCAGGCAGGTTGGTCCATGGATTCGGACTCTGACTCCACCATCTGCTGCCTCAGCACAAATCCAGATCCATCAGACCAGGTCTTCAACTGTCCAGTGTTGGTGAGTCTGTGTCCACTGCAGCCTCAGGTTTCTGGTCTGGGTGACAGGAAGTGGAACCTGACGTGGTCTCTGCTGTTCAATGTTGGACGTGGTGTTCACTCTGAAGCTTCAGCACAGTTGTAAAGAGTGGTTATCTGAGTGACCGTAGCCTTTCTGTCAGCTCCAACCAGTCTGTCCAGTCTCCTCTGACCTCTGACCTCTCTCATCAACACAGAGCTGCTGCTCACTGGATGCTTTTGTTGTTGCTCCATTCTGAGTGAAAATCCAGGAGATCAGCAGTTTGAGAAACACTCAGACCAGCGTCTGACACCAACAATCATGACCAACAATTTGTCCTCATTCTGATGTTTGATGTGAACATGAACTGAAGCTCCTCACCTGGATCTGCAGCAGTTTATGCTGATTGGCTGATGGATCATGGTGTTTATTCTTAATGGAGTTTTTCCTTTTTCCCTTTTTTTTCTCTTAGGTCACAGTTCTCACCTTAAAGCCTAGAATGCAACTCCATGTCCTCAAAATGACATTTCTATACCACTGAACTGAAACAGCGTATATGTTTTATAGGAAACATATTTGTGACTTGATTACATTTCTATAAATATAATGACATGTCACATGTCAAGAGGACACATCTACTATCTAAACACAGTGCACCCTGAAACATAATGTGTATGAGACAGTGTCATCAGCCCAGCAAACACAGAGTCAGAGGTGAATGTAAACTAATAAATATTCTGTTTTCAGCGGCGTTCAAAAACACCCTTGTTTTCCAGCATTGATTCAGGTCTGAGGATGTCTTTAGTGTGACTTCACAGGGTGCTCACTCTGTTGTTTAGTCACACTGGATCACACAGAGAGGGTGACAGTATAATTACAGCGATGTGGCATGGAGTGGGTGAATACTTAGAAAGTTTTTCTTCCCTGTGTCCTCTGTGTCAAAGCGTGCATTTAGCATCCCTGCATCCCTGCTGCACGCCATGCTGAAATGAAGTGAGCCGGTGAGAGATGCTGCGAGGACCCTCCTGGTGTCCCCTGATCCCCTGCATGCTTTGATGCTGGAAATATCCTTCGTCAGCTTTCAGCTCACCTCGGTCTGTCGAGAGGCTAAAATAAGCCAAAGAACAAATGAAAGCTGCTCCCAGACATGTCTTCATGCCGTGCAGATGAATGTTAATCTTCAGAAACAGAAATAGTGAGAACACAGTGGGAATACATGATGGTCAGCCAGAATAGCAATGTGCAGATTTGCAACGACTGTGCCTTCCAAAGACCTCAGTCTGTTGAGTCTCAGCTTCTCTGTTGCAGAATGCAGAATTTCTGTCTCCTGATTTACTAAGACATGAATGCAAATCAGATTATGGCACAAACCGCCTTTCTAAAAGAGCACCTTGCAAGCAAATGGCTCCTTAATAATTTATACTGCTAAGTGGAAATTGGAAGCCCTCCAAGACAGGTACTCTCATTTCAAGTGCCTTTTTAAAACCGGAGCTTTGGAGATCTGCTGAGAGTTAGAGGCAGAAAACATTTCATCTTATTCCTCAGCAGAAAAGCCCAGTCATCATGGACTTGTAGCTGATCACAATTTGTTTTTTTTCTGAGTATTTTAAAAACTAAGACTGTGTTCAATCACTCCATCCTTCACTCATTCACTGTTCCCTTCAACAGTAAGTTCAACATGTATTCAGTTTGATGTGGCTCTGCTCATGTGATGCTCTGAACAACAGTGTTGTTGAGACTGAACGAGACAAATGTTGCAACCACTCCTCCAACCTATACAAACATATAGCTCCTTTTTTCAACCCTCTGATACGACCCATAAGAGTGTCTCCTGAAATAGCGCCCCATGGCAGCATGCGTACCGGACCTCGGTTGTCATGGTTACCATAATAAACATGCAACTATACTGAGAGCAGCGTATCGAAGGTTCCCGTGGTTACTATAATAATGGTAATGGTTTGGTTAGGTTTAGGCACAAAACTACTTGGTCAGATTTAGGAAAAGATCATAATTTGGGTTCAAATAAATACTTCCTCATCCTCAACATAGAATCTACATCATCACATCATGCCGTAGCCGTCCCTTCAACCGTTGCTGCTTAAAGGCCATGTTATTCTGCTACAGGGGAGAAATGCTTTGGCTTGTTTAAATTTGTTTAAACCAATCACAATTATTGTGGGTGGAGCTGAGCCCAGGATGCAGCAATAGTGCTGCTGCAAAATAGAGTCAGAAGGTAACTTGCCCAATGCATTCATAGTAAATATATAATAGTGTTACTGTTATCCAGTGACAATAAAGGGTTATGACATGTATAATTGTATTAATGTGTCTGTGAATGTTCTCATTCGTCCAGGTCATAACTATCTCTCTCTCAAATTAAGTCGAAGGCAACTGGACTTGTATTTGTCTGTGGAAGACATTTCGCCTCTTATCCAAGCGGCTTCATCAGTTCATCATGTATTGGTCTCTCTAGTCCGCACTAGTCTGACCAAGAAAGTAGAGAGAGATGTCCATTAAACCAGATTGAGACACTGGAAGAGATAAAAACCCAGCTTTCAAACTTCCAGTTGCTTATACTTTGGTAATCTTCTGTGTTGGTTAGTTAGCTGGTAGGTTTACTTTTTACTGCTTCTCATCAAACTTTCTTTGCTCCGCTCGCCATCACACAAGCACATCTCATCTCTGTCTCTGTCTCAATCCTGGGGCTGGTTTCACACAGATATCTCAGACTGGTCTGAAGTGTTGGTCCAGACTTAATGTTGCTCATAGATCAGTCTGATGTTAGTCAGACCGTTTCACAAAAATACAGACAAACATGAGACACATTACCCACAAGGCTAACTGGGGCCTAAGACCAATGTTACCATGGTAACAGTCAATGACACCTGACTGACCAGTAATATCCAACAACAAAACAACAGGAAAACATGGCTCATAATTTGTAGTTTGCTAACATTGTTATGGAGAGAGCACAACGAGAAAGGAAAGAGGTTTTTGAGACCAAAGGCATTTTTCCAAATTGATTTTTTTTTTTTTTTATTCGACTAGTCATACACGCTTGTAACTGTTGAATTCTTTCAGAAGACAAATATTCCTACTGAGGTAAACAGAGCTCAGAGGATGGATGTGGTTCCTCGGACATTATTTTAAATTGAGCCAGAATTCATCATACCACAGTCTGGCTAAAGAGAGTCAAGAACTAACCTGCTTTGTGCAACAGATGAATTAAGACTCAGTCTATCTGAAGTCTGACTGTTGGTTCTATCTAAGACACAGTCAAAGTCTGTCTTTGTGAAACCAGCTCCTGATTGCGCAGGTATACTTGTAATCTGTCCGCATGTTCAGCTAGGACTGGGACTTAACCCTATGACTCTGTACTTGTTCAATTGATGAAACACAGTAACATCATTATAGACAGCCTCTTCAGGCCCTGTCTCAGCTGTCTACTTCCCACCTAAAGGAAAGGGCACACTTCCTTTGAAGACAGCAATGTCAAAAATCTTGGACAGGGAGGAACAGATGGTTTGAAGGGGAGTCAAGGAAGCCATCTATGTAAAAGTGGAGAGGCCATCACTAAACAGGGGAGGGTGGTCTGCGACACATCTATCCCCATCTAGCAATGTCGCCCTTTCATCGGTACCCAGCAGGGAGGGTCAACAACATAACCTCAGATGACTCTCAACGATCGTCATCCGACCAGGGGCTCACCTGACCCTAACGACTGTCGTTCACCAGGGGACAACACAGTGGTCACCGTGACCGCCTAACGACGGTCGTCCACTTGAGACCCACAACACATGGTCAGGTGAAACCCAGTACTTTCAACAGGTACTTTCTGTGGACCCACCCACAAGAGGTTAAATACCTGGGTCGCCCGACTTCCACTTTATTGTCAGGCGCGAGCAGGGTCGGGAGGTGGAGTGCCTGCTGTCGGTGCGTGGTAGGGGGG
>NW_019174333.1:2910046-2930507 GCF_002260705.1 Seriola dumerili
GCCCCTATGGCAGCATGCGTACCGGACCTCGGTTGTCATGGTTACCATAATAAACATGCAACTATACTGAGAGCAGCGTATCGAAGGTTCCCGTGGTTACTATAATAATGGTAATGGTTTGGTTAGGTTTAGGCACAAAACTACTTGGTCAGATTTAGGAAAAGATCATAATTTGGGTTCAAATAAATACTTCCTCATCCTCAACATAGAATCTACATCATCACATCATGCCGTAGCCGTCCCTTCAACCGTTGCTGCTTAAAGGCCATGTTATTCTGCTACAGGGGAGAAATGCTTTGGCTTGTTTAAATTTGTTTAAACCAATCACAATTATTGTGGGTGGAGCTGAGCCCAGGATGCAGCAATAGTGCTGCTGCAAAATAGAGTCAGAAGGTAACTTGCCCAATGCATTCATAGTAAATATATAATAGTGTTACTGTTATCCAGTGACAATAAAGGGTTATAACATGTATTATCTGTCTATAATGATGTTACTGTGTTTCATCAATTGAACAAGTACAGAGTCATAGCAGGTTAAATCCCGGTCCTAGCTGAACATGACGGACAGATTACAAGTATACCTGCGCAATCAGGAGCTGGTTTCACAAAGACAGACTTTGACTGTGTCTTAGATAGAACCAACAGTCAGACTTCAGATAGACTGAGTCTTAATTCATCTGTTGCACAAAGCAGGTTAGTTCTTGACTCTCTTTAGCCAGACTGTGGTATGATGAATTCTGGCTCAATTTAAAATAATGTCCGAGGAACCACATCCATCCTCTGAGCTCTGTTTACCTCAGTAGGAAATATTTGTCTTCTGAAAGAATTCAACAGTTACAAGCGTGTATGACTAGTCGAATAAAAAAAAAAAAAAATCTAATTTGGAAAAAATGCCTTTGGTCTCAAAAACCTCTTTCCTTTCTCGTTGCTCTCTCCATAACAATGTTAGCAAACTACAAATTATGAGCCATGTTTTCCTGTTGTTTTGTTGTTGGATATTACTGGTCAGTGCAGGTGTCATTGACTGTTACCATGGTAACATTGGTCTTAGGCCCCAGTTAGCCTTGGGGTAATGTGTCTCATGTTTTGTCTGTATTTTTGTGAAACGGTCTGACTAACATCAGACTGATCTATGAGCAACATTAAGTCTGGACCAACACTTCAGACCAGTCTGAGATATCTGTGTGAAACCAGCCCCAGGATTGAGACAGAGACAGAGATGAGATGTGCTTGTGTGATGGCGAGCGGAGCAAAGAAAGTTTGATGAGAAGCAGTAAAAAGTAAACCTACCAGCTAACTAACCAACACAGAAGATTACCAAAGTATAAGCAACTGGAAGTTTGAAAGCTGGGTTTTATCTCTTCCAGTGTCTCAATCTGGTTTAATGGACAGAGTGAGAGCCACTTCTAAAGATCCATTCCTGTTGATGGCCAGCCTCCCAGCTGATTGTACCTGGAACCCAGAACTGACTGATCAAATACTCCACCTGATGATAGGGCGGTGCATGTCACCAGGACTGCCACACATCCACAAAGAGTGTTCTCTATCCCAGAAACATTAAGAGGACCACAGACAGTGGATTGACCAGTACCCAAAGAAGACTATTACTCATGATACCAATTTCTCTATATTTTTTATATTCATGAATCTGTTATTTACATGTTGTGAATGATCACCTGCAAGTTCATTTCACTAAAGGTTACAATTTGAAACTTACCTTGTACTTCATCTGTGGTTATTTCAGTTGTGTTACTGAGCTCATGGTGTAATTATCAAGAGTGGGTAACAATATACTTCATTTTGTCAGATTACTTACATACTCTTACTTGAGCCATATTTTAAATGTAGGAATGTTGCTTGTAATTAATTATTTTCAGCATAAAGAACATGAATACTGCAGCACTGGTTGTGTTTGTGTCCTAATCAAAGTAAGTTCAATATTCACACTTTTTTTAAGCTCTGTTTTGGTCTCTTTCAGCTCCTGAGAAAAATCTGGCTCAATGCTTCTGTTATTTCACCAGCCAACAGCCTGGGCACTGGAACCAGGCAGGTAGTTTTTCAACAGGCTGCTGCTGCTGGAAATGAGGTGGATGAGAACAGAGTTTGTGGGCCAACAATCCAAAGCAAAAAGATGCTCAAACGCTCCGTGCAGCTGAGGGGAACTGCTGATTTAGTCATGTGACCCAATATTGATATTACAATATTGATTAGCAAAAACTATTTGATTTTATTCATAAACTGTTTGGTGGCAAAGACCAATTACAAATCAGGAAGATTCTGAGTGAAGAACAGAAACAGCCAGTACAGCCAAACTGCTACAAACTGCTACTGAATGTTCAGATGACGATGCATGAAGTGAATAATGTTAGCTAAAGACAGGTTTAAAGTGATTTGATTTGTATGCTGTTGGCTGCTGTCCAGGTAATGTGCATCTTCCTGTTACACATATTCCCTGATGTTAGTCTGAGCCCATATTTTGTTGCACTGTTGGGGCTGTAAATCAGTGCAAGCAGCCAGATCCTCCTCTCTAATGCCTGCACAGTGAGATAAGAACATATTACTGACATGAAAGATTCAGATTAACAGGTCCTCCTGTGACACTTGGATTTTTATCTACATTTCAAGCCTTTGTTTGTGGTATTGCCGATCGAATCTGACCTTTGCGTAGATCCCATCCTGCTTCTTGTGCTAATCCATTGTGTGAAACCACAGCACCTGAGGGAATTGAGCAATTATCAAGACGGTGGCAAGGGGGTCTCCTTCCTGTCACAGATGTGAATGTGTTAACTCTGGTGAAACATGGAACACAGATTAATAGGGAGATAATGCTCTGCAAAGTGTACTGGTTATTATTCCAAATCAAACAAAAGGACAAAGGCTTTTATTTATTAAGTTCTAATCTGTAACTTTTCCACATTAAAATGTCTAAAACAACCAGACCTATGTTCTATATGTTGTTGTTGAGTTGTAACATTTTCCCTAATGTTTCCATCAATTCTCAAACCAGAGAAATCTGTGATTTTAATCATGGTAATGCTGTTTTATTGGCCGCCTGTCAATGACATCATATCTAATCTCATCTCATCTGTCATATCTGACAGACTCTCAAAATGGACTTTTATCCAGTTTTAAATCACATTTTTAAGATTCACTTTTTACATGTAGCATGAACACCACAATTTAGAGTTTGCACTTATTGAAAGGGGGCACCAGTCCTCAGGGAGGACAACGATGAATTATTAAATCTCATATCAGAAGCCATGACTTCTGGATTCAATGGATCTCCAGTCTCTACGTCAAAAGAACCCTCTATCGTGTCACCAACAGGTTTCTGAAGAGCGGTTTTGAAGCTCAGAGTGAGCTGCTCCACCATTGCCAGTCAGTGTCTGACTCCGCTCCTAACTCCTAGCAAAAATGGTCAAAGAGGAGGGGTGTGTGTGGAGCTCAGACTTCGGTGAATGCCAGTTTGTGGCAAGCATACGCTCACCCACCTGTCAAAGAGGCCAAGCCCTCAATTATACATAACTTTTAATCTTAATAAAATGTAAACAGGTGAGTTATATAAACAGTTGTCATGAAGGAAGAAATTAACTCTAGAGACCAAAACTGTTTTTGTACCAGGCTGTAAACATGTTTATTTCTGCTGTAAAGTTGGACATTTTAACATGGGAGTCTATGGGGACTGACTCACTGTTGGAGCCTGACTCTAGTGGTCATTAGAGGAACTGCAGGTTTTGCTTCTTCAATGTTGACTTCATTTTTCAGCCTCGGTTGATGCTTGGACAGAACACTGTTCAGATGTGAGGAGAGATTTCTCTTCCACTTCATCATCGTTCTTTAGCTTTACCTGGTCAAGCACTGCTTGCCTTGCTTGCCCTGTCGGCACACCGCTGAGTTGTCCATAAATGAATTCCAGACCTGACCTGGCCTGACACATTAATATATACTCATGATCTGACCAGAATTTTAATCAAATATGCTCTGGGCTGCTGCTGGGCATTAATGGCAAAAACTGTGGGGGCACAGAGCAAGGATGTTAGTGAAATGTTAAAAAAGATAAATAAGAAAGCGGTTAAACATGCAGATAGCAGACGAAGAAGCACCTCCACTGTGTTAGTAAATTATTTTCAGCTGTTTCCTCCTGCTTAGACCCACCTGATAGCACAGACACATACTCACACCTCTGCAAAACTGTGTGTGATATTACGCACAGCTGGCACAGCATGGATGCCTTCATTAATTAGTTCAATCTTCTGACACAACACCAGGATTTAACAGGCAAGTGGCCTAGTGTGCTGTTCTGAAAGATTCACAGTACATAAGAAGGAATGTTTGAAACAAGTTATTTTCCTCCTATCAGAAACATGCTAGAATGATAACACTCATACTGCATTAATCAAACGAACTTACTGAGTTAGAATCATAGTTTAGTTGTCGTGGTTAGCATGTGTCCAGGTCAGCGTGTCTAGCTCATGATGCTCTGTCATGGCTGACAGGGTGGAGACGGTTGCAACAAGTTATTGTAACTGTCCTCAAACTGAGCAGCCAGATCGACACAGACCACACTACATATATGTAGCTAATTTTGTCCCGTAGCTCAACAGATGCAACAATAACAGTTCACTTTAATACATAAGAGAAAACAAACAAGTTACCTTGTGAATTATTTTGTCGCTTTTCATGGTCTTATAATATAGTTGCCTGTTCTGCAATAAAATAGAAAAAATGCATATTTTGCCTTAAGATAGGTTCCATTTTCTACACAAAACAAAACTCAATAACTGTTCTTTGATAAATATTAATAAATAAATAAATAATACTGCAAGTTTAAGATGTTTTCATGCTGTATAATGTATAATGTTAATTTACAAAAAATATATTTACAGTGTTTATACAGTTAGTTATTTACACATTTATATTCACACAATTATTATTAACATATTTACAAGTTTTAATATTTACATCTGCATCTTTAAAAACAGTTACAGTAACCTCCTGAATCTATCTTTGTAGTTTTCCTCTTATTTACCTCAGTCCGAGACCTTCTAGCCTCTAATTGGTTAGTTTAGCGACTTGTGACTTATAGACAGGAAGTGTTGCCGTTGTGAAGTGGATGAAGTAAAGCTGCTTCTTAAAGAGTTAATCCATCTTCATCCAGCTGTAATCCAACCCTCAGACCACACTGCAATTTAAGAAAACACATGCAAGGAGACAAAACACATTTCAGAAAACATCTTCATTAGTGTGACAACACATGAGCTGCTGAACAAGTGCGTCCCAGCCAGATTCATCGCTTTTTAGCGTCCCCTGGAAACACTTCGGTTGTGTTGTGAGTATTTGCAGCTCATGCGTTGTCAGACTGATGATGTTTTCTGAATGTGTTGGTGTTTTGTCTGTTTGCATGGGTTTTCTTCAGTTGTAGTGTGTTGAGCTCTCAGGGCCACCGTATAATTCTTCTAATCAAATGAATATAGTAAATGATATGTGATATGTAATCATGTGTAAACGGTATAGGTAATGAGCAGACAGATGTAAGTTTAATATAAAACAGTTTGGTTGGTGTGGTCCAGATAGTCTCTGAGTGACTGAGAGAAATGCAGTTAGTGTTGCCACAGTCTCCCCTCTTCTGCACACTGTCTTTGCCCACAGCTATGACAGCACGCTGCTGACAGCAGACTGAGCTCCTCTTGTCACATTTTCATTCACTCAGGTTTTTCAATCAAATCTTCCAATCACAATGATTGTCTCAAAGTAAAGAGCCGTTGCCTGACATGCTGCCTGTCAACTTGACTGAAAGCTACCAATAACGCTTTTGCCAGTCAATTTTTTGGTGATGATGAGTGGGTGCTGCTTGTGTCTGGTGTCTGTGCCCCCTCCCTCCCTCCCCTGCTCTGAGATCATCATAAATCAAATAGATTGAACATGAACTGAAAGAAAAGCCATCACTTCACTCATGATAATCAGTTCCTTCACAGTACATACAGAATCATGCCTCAGTGAGTTGCACTGCCCTGATGAAATGTTGGCTATTTCTGGACACTGATCAAGAGTTTATTCTGAGTTTGTGAATGATGACAATGCAATGATAGACATGTTTATATTTATGTGAATGTGATTGCTTATGTAAGATTATTCAGACACTTGAATTTCTTCAGGATCTGTTATGGCATGGGGACATCAGGTGGCAGGTGCTCTTGAATGAGGTACTCTCATGACATTTGTCAAACTAAAGAGGGATCAGAAAGCTGCCTGGTGTCTCTGAGTTAATTAGTCTCCACTGATTTTCAGTGGCTGCTTGGCTCAGTTACCGGGGTGAGTCTCTTTGATGGGCTCAGCTCCGACTGAGACCTGACCTTTGACTGAGCTTCAGTCTACATTTGGGAATACAATTAGTCCTCAAAGCTCTTGCAGGCTGTTTTATCTGTCATTGTCCATTGATGAGAGGAATAATGGATTTTCTACTTAGCAATATTTTATACTTAATCAATTAATCATTAATGTTTTGGGGAGCATGAATGTGGATAGTAAATGTCAGAAGATTGACCCAAAAGAGAAGCTGATGCTGTGGTGTAAAGAAATAACATGTATCAAATATGGAGAGAGTTTATTTTCTGGGGAACATGAATGTCCACACAACTAAATGCTAAACTCGCAGTTTACCTTCCATATGAGCATTTTCTGATCTGACAGCTCTATCAGTAGAAAGCAATAAGTCCTCCAAATCATTTGTCCATGCACTCTTGAACACAACATAGTGTTTCCAGAGCTGATGCCCCTATCAGCAGGACAGCACAATTTGACTCTTACAAGTTACAGTTGGATAAATACATAATAATAATATGTTTTATGATGTAACAAAGCTCTGGGAAGTTTTGGTTAAGTTTAGGCACAAAGACAGGTCGGCTGGTTTGGGCAAAAAAACCTTCATCCTTTACCCCAACTCAGATCGTAAGAATCCTGGGTGTCGCATTTGATGACAAATTATCCTTCTCTGATCATGTTGCATCCGTCTCTTGGCCGTGTCTCTTTGCTCTATACATCAGTGAAATCGGACCTGACTCAGTACTCCACCCAGCTCTTGGTCCAGACCATGGCTGTCTCTCACCTCGACAACTGTAATGTTCTTCTGGTGGACCAGAAACCCTTACAGATGGTCCAGAATGCAGCAGCTCGTCTGGTCTTTGATCACACGTCACTGTGTTCCTCTAATGAATGTGGTCTGGTATCAACATCCCTGCACACAAGACAGTCTCAGTCCAGACTGTTCTGGTCTGTGGTTCCCTGATGGTGGAACAAGCTACCAAAGTCTATCAGAGCAGGGTGTCCCTCTCTATCTTCAAGAGTCTGTTGAAGACTCATCTCTTCTCCTCACACCTCGAACACCCTAACATGTCTAACTGGCTCTTACTGTGAACTTTCTCTGCACTTCTTCACCTGATCTCCTTCACTCATTGAATAGATGTAGTACTGTACTTAGTTCTTACACCAAGGTCTCCTACTGCTCTGAAGCTTTAGCGACGTCCCTCATTCTAAGTCGCTTTGGATAAAAGTGTCTGTCAGATGACTAAATGTAATTTCTCACTGTCCATCGACACCTCAGCAGTGCTCATAATATAAACTTTAGGCCGGGTTCAAACAGAATTGGCTATGGCATACTTTGTGATTGGACTGACTGACAATGAGGTGTGGTTAATGACATATGAATGATGTCGATTTGACAGGTCTGAAGTAGCATCTTTGAATGAAGTCACCACCATCCAACTTACCCCTATTCATGAAAGTCAGTTTGAGGGTCAGGCACCACTGGATTTCCTCTCCTCATCTTCAAAATCATGATCTTACATTTCATTTATCAATTACTTTCTGAAATAAGTGTCTTTTTTTTTTTTAAGTATATTTTTTGGGCTTTTTATGCCTTTATTTGATAGTACAGTAGAGGGACAGGAAATGGGGAGGCAGAGAGAGGGGGAATGACATGCAGCAAAGGCCGTATGATGTGGGACTGGAACCGGGGCCAACTGCAGCGAGGACTGTAGCCTCTACACATGGGGCGCCTGCTTAGACCACTACGCCACACGATGCCCCAAATAAATGTCTTTACAGTTATTACTCTCTCACTCTCGCTTCATGAGAGAGAATCTGAAAAATACTTTTGATTTTTGGGTGTAGGTACTGTTGAAAAAAAGGTGAACTTTGAGGGATTGACACAATCCATTAAACTCAGGAAGGTTTCCTCATCAATTCCCCCCTCAGCAATGTTAAGGACCTGACTGCATTAGGCAACAGGGTTTCATCAGAGTCACATGATTCTCAGATCTTACTCGGGATCTTCCAAAACCACCCCACATGTCAGCAGACTAATGTTTTCATCTTGGAACAATGGTGGCAGTGATGGATTTGACCAGAGAACTTACTGTATCAGGGTCTTGTGTTAGGCAGTGGTCTCTCTGTGAGTCATGCTCGGTTGTTTGCATGTGTCTTCAAATACAGAAGAAATAAACTCAGAGCTTTGATCTGAAAGGATGAAGTTTGTTGTGAAACAGGGGCCATTCTACGATCAGACCTTTAGGGGGGCTCAGCCCCTTATGAGAATGACATGCATACAGTACCTTGCAAAAGTCTTCAAGAGCCTGTGCTAAGACCTGGAAAATGCTTTCTTTACAAGTGAAGTACATGGAACTTGACAAATCTCAAACTGACTTGCCAATGTGCAGACAACTGCGTGTTAACTATAATAGTGTGTTAAAGTGTACTTCTGGAAAGCATTTAATGTGGGAAAAAAACACATAGTATCCATAAAATGCATGTCAAAATTTTGTGAATGGAAAGCTTTTTGTCTCTGCTGAAGTTACTGTTTTGCCACTGAAACAATTTTGCCCTTGTATCCGATTCTATCACATACCCTAATAAATACCACCACGTGATCATCTGGTGCTCACTCACACTGCAACCGACACTGCAACTCACACTGCAAGCAGAAACAAAACTACAAGACATGCAAATGACCACCACCACTAAGCTTACCACACTGCATGCAAGGTGGAAGCCATGTGTACTCCCCACAGCTCGTTCTGCTGCCTGAAAGGAAATAAAAAACAAAACAAAGCATGAATTTCAGTTGTTTCGGGTTCCTGAATCCCATGGATAGTATAGCAGTAAATCAAATCAAAAATATACAAATCATGGGCAATCCACACAAAAACTAGGGTCTAGTCTCTGTTAACATAATAGACCAGAGAAACCAGGCAATATGGACGAACTGGCTCCGACAAAGCAAATCAAGTGGGGCTGGACCATGTAGATGAACTGGCACAGGCAAAGCAAAACAAAGCAAGGGGTCCAGGCAAAGCAGCAGTTTGGCACTTAAGTCTGCAATCAGGAAAAACATGGTGAAAATCATAAACATAAACTGGCAAGAAAACCTCAAAGGGGATAACTCTCCTACATTACTACAATAGTTTGTTACCTTGCTAAATCTGTGGCCCTGATTAAAGGTGTCAGTGGAGAGGTCAGCAGGCCAACTATTCTGGCTCACACTGGACGGAAAGACGATGGCTGAGTTTCCTAAAGGGTTAAATCATTTTATTTTATTATTGATAGGCCTACATTTAATCAAACCAAACAGTAACCTATGGCCTAACTTTTCAATACGAGGCTGCAGAGCAAATTTCAGGATCGATCAGGACGCAACTTCTCAACATCTGAATGTACAAGAAACTTCATTAGATTTCAGATCAACCTATGAAATCATCATTTCTCCCCCAGCTCTCCCTTACCTGCACACACCAAGCAGTCCTACCACACATCAACCAGGATTCAGACAAAGAGGCAGTGATTGCCCACACCTGTCCTTATAAAGGCAGGAACCTCTCCTTAACCCAAACTACAAAGGGGAAGCGTTCTCACCCTACATCTCAGCTCTCACATCAGCAAATGTGTTTTGACACAAAGCTGATGTATAACCTGTTCAGACACTTTCTGTTATAATGCCAAGTTGACCCAACGTTCTCAGAACAATTTATTTGCTAACGTTTCAACATAGCCTACTCGTGCTTTTACTCTGCGGCATGAAACTCACTTGGCTTGTGGGCTCCTCCGCCTTCTTCTACTTTCACTGACGTGGCAGACTAAAGGTGCATGCTGCCACCTATTGATTCGGTGTGTAACGTCATGACTTTTATGAAGAATGAGTTACTGAATATTGGCATAAACGTGTTTAATCAAAACCATTTGAACCTGTAATTGCTTGCCCCGTCGCTAACAGACAAGTTTGCAAAATCTAACATAAGAGGGCTAAAATGATTTCAGAAAATGATGATAATGCCAAATAAATATTTTGATCATTCTGATTATTTTTAGGGATGCTGGGATGATATTTAGGGGTGGTTGAGCAACCCCGAAAAATGGTCTAAAATTGCCAATGTTGTGAAATCATTTCTCCACAGTACTGTGGTCACTCAGATGTGGCCTTGCATAGAGGGAAGGTGTGTTTCTCAGGTAGTTTTCCACTTACAAGCTTCTTTACTTTACATGCTGGACAGCATCATGTGGGAAATGAGTGTATTAATAACAACAATAATCCTTTATGTATGTAGTACTTCTTAAAAACAAGTTTAGTGCTTTACACACATTAAAGTAGAAGATACACAGTGCACCAATGAAATGCCAGTGGAAAAGCCAAAGGTCACTGACACATTATCAGCGAGCAAGGCAACATTAGTCATTAATTAAATATCTAATACATTAATTAATGATTAATCACCTGTGTGTTTACCTGGCTGAATTGCTGCAGCTCACACAAGTCTGTGTCCACACCACAGCCCTGTCTGTCTACATTCAGTTTGCTTTTGATAATGCACGTAATTAATGTTCTGTTTGGTTTAATTTCATTATAGCCTTGTTCAGAGACATAGAGAGAGAGAGAGAGAGAGACCTAATTTTCTGTTAACCTATTGACATAATATATTAATATAATTATAGCCTATAGTTCACATGTAGCCTCCACCTTCTCCTTTAATAACAGGAAATTGCTAAAATAATTAAAGAATATATTTCAATTTTTTCCATGTCTGTGATATATTCAGATAATGACAGTAGGCAGTTTGAGGGGAAAATCGGGGGATGAGGGAGGATGAGGGGAGATGACACCCCCATTGTTAGAAAAATAACCAAAATATGCACCACCCATTGTTAACCACTACCGACTGACACCCCCACCCCTCTCCATCCCCTCGTAGCAGAGAGAATGCAGGGTCTAGTCTGGTGGACTCATTGATTGATTGATTGATTATCTGACTGAGGTTTGTGTAAGTCAGAGTCTATTGATAAATCCATGGCGCTGTCTGTGGTGCTGATGCAGCTGACGGTGTTGGGACTGCGCCTTTTTCTCTCAGTCAGTTGTGGATCTAATCCTCACTAAACTATAAATACCCAACTCAATATAATACAAGTCTTTTCCTTGACTAAAACTAGACCAAAAAGTTTATGTTTTTTTGATTTAGATGAAATTGACTGACTAAAGCTAACATGGAGTTTTGATCTCAGGACTGAGACTAAATTCAAATTTTGTTGACAAAATGAACACTAGTGCTCTTTCTGCACGTCTGAACTCCTCACTCCCTATAGTCCAGACCACCTGAGAGGGATCAGGACCACTACCACCGTTAAGTGAAAGAATCACATACAATTCATCTAATCATGGGTTCATTCTATGTATTTATTTAGGAGTTTTAGGGACTGTACAAAAATCATTAGGGGGTGAGATGTGGTCATTGAGGGGGGGAGGGTTTTGTATTTATTCATTTAGTGAAGGGAGGGTGGTCTTATCTTTCATTTTGATATTTTACTGTGTACCATTTGGGAAACCTCTGCAACATGCCTGGTCATGTGACTGACACATCATGTAATTGATCTGACTGACAGTTAGAAATCTGATCTATAGCATCATCTGATTCAATTCATAGGTGTATTTTTCTATAGTGGTTTCCAGTTTGGGGTAAAGTATTGTGGTGCCCAAATCCATCAGGAATTCAACTGTTTTGCTAAGATTTCCATAAATATTTCATTTGAAATATGAGAGGGTGGGGGCATTGTGTTTTTTTCCAGTCCAAAATACTGATTCAGCCCTGCCCCCATCTCAAGATTTTTTGTGCAGTCCGTCAACATTTGTGATGGATTTAATGTCCATAAGCAAAAGCAAATAACTGAATTGAACCTGTACAGACACTTGGTGCCAACATGTTCCATAGACAGTGTCCTTCCACAGCAACCTCCTTCCACATCAAACCAAACACAGCTGTCCTCAGATGGGCTGTCAATGACATTTTCTTTAAGATCCCTCCGCTGGTCATTTGTTATGAAACTCTCCATACTCATTCTTAGCTCTGACCAGTGGTGTGAGGGAGTGAGAGATGTGAGATCACACCAGAGCCATCGTTTTAACTGGAAGGAGAAAAGAAGCAAAGCTAACCTGTTATGTCACATCATTGTGTCTCTGTAGCTTGAAAATGGTGTGATGTGGTGTGTGTGAGTATGTGAAGTGGTGCTGAGCTTGTTGCTCACGGGTGCTCTGCTGCAGTGTTGCTGTGCTAAGCTGGCAGAAACATGCCCAGATGACATGTCACGCCTTCTCATGAAGGTGTCACTCAGACGACTGACTCTATTCTCTCTGCTGCCTCTTCGCATTAGGTTCGTGAATACTGTTACACTGATTGACCCTTCCTGCTGTACCAGCCAATCTCTGTGCGCTCTACAAACACAAATACAACATCACAGCACCTTTCACTCCAGGGAGAAAAGTTCATCCATAAATCAATACCAATGAGACTCCCAGTCTGCTGTTACAATAAGTTACAATAAGGACAGACTGGTTTTATTATCTGTCCAGTCTTGTCCTTTTACAAAGACTCTGACTGAGACCTCTGATCTGATGGCAGCACAGAGGTGCTGGTGAAGCTAGTGGTAATGGACAAAAAGCTGGGACTACTTAAAAATAATGAGCTGTGTGGGTTATAACCTCCAATCATATAGTTGGTCAGACCAGCAGGACTGAGATCCATCAGCGTTATGCAAATCACATTTGCCTGAGCTCTGTGCTGCGGCTCCTGTGAGCTGAAGGAAAATAGTCAGTGCAATATGATGAAAATAAGTAAATGTCTCTGACTGTAAAATTGGCTTAGTCACAGTCTAAAAGACATTTTCTAGTGTGTAAGATATAACATAATGTGGAGTGGAATAAATCATAGATTATTAATTTATGTGTTATGGAGGCAGCAAGTTTTCAGCCATATTATTCAGTAAGGCTGCATGAAAATGTCATTTCCACATGCTGACTATTAATTAGACTGAATCTTTCCAAGATTGTACAGATGTGTTTATAGGAACATAATATGAGGTTATACTAGAGAAATATGTATCCTGATTCTTGGTTGGTGTGTTTAGAGACAGGCATTATGCTGGTAGGAGCATGTGACATTATTTACACATCCAGCAGACACTGGAATTTGGAGTAGTGTTTCTGTCCAGATGTTTAATTTAAGCTGAAAAATGCTAAAAGGCTGCATTGGGGTGAGTGGAACTGCGTGATAATCATAGACTGTAGATAAAGATGGATGCAGCCTTGGTGACATCACCCACAGGTTTCTGAAGAGCGGTTTTGAAGCTCAGAGTGAGCTGCGCCACCGTCACCATCTTGACAGTGCCTGACTCCACCCCTAACTCCATGCTGATCCAAAAATGGCCAAAGAGGAGGGGCATGTGTGGAGCCAAGACTTCAGTGCGTGCGGTTTACAGTAATAACTGTGGCAAGCATACCTCCTGTTAGCATCATTAGCACAGCTGGTTTCACTGCTGCAATAGAGCTATCATCATTTTCCAACTGGATCAAAAAATTTAAATATTCGAAACCAGGAATTAAAAGTTAAAAGTGAAAACTTGTGTTTCTTCGCTTATTAATGCTATTATTGTTATTATTATTTAACTGTTTTGTATGTAACTGTAAATTAGAAAAAAATAGTCATATATTAAGCTAGTAGATAAAAATGAGCAGCAAAGTCAGGGAAATTGTGTGCTGTGTCTAGTGTTGTATTGTATTGTTGTATTGTTTTAATATGGACAAGCAATAGTCCATCAATTAGTGTTAGAAATACCCCAAGTGTTGTAATAACAGGAGCAACATAACTGTCTTTTCTTATGTAATAGATTAGCTATTAATATTAGCTACTGTACTGCTACACTCACATTTCATACCAGCTGACCACGCCCACTTAGGAAGTGTATACCACTCCATCTTTGTTATAGAGCATCTTTGTCAAGGCTAACAGAAGGCTAATTCATTCAACAAGCTAAGCTAACAAGCCAGGTATGGTGAGCGCAGACACTGATAGCTTCAAAATAGTGCTAATATATAAATAAAATAAAACTAGAATTTCACTCACCTCTAAAACAGGAGCTTGGACTTCCTCATGTTCTGTTCATCAATTAACCAACAACAAGTGAAATGATCTGTCTGATTTTTACGTGAAGAATCAGCACCACAAACACAGAGAGGTCACATTCACTGACTGAGTTAGCTGGGGTGATGCTGAGCAGACAGCTGTTAATGTCAGTAATAAGATTTGTGATCTTTGTCATTTCTCAAAGTGCTGGTCACACAAAGGTTTTGATCCAGTTTTGACCTGAAAGGTCAGTAGTTGACTGAATCAATAGGAGTTATTTTCTGGAGTTCATGAATAACCACAACATATTTCATGTCAGTGTAGCCAGCATACTTGCTGTAGAGCCAAGTGTTGGATGATGTGGGGATGTGGGAGGGGATTTTACTTCTGAAGGTCTATTCTCTTCAGTCTGTTTTCTCTTCTTCTGTTTTACTACTGTGCTGTCAATCTAAGACCATTATGACAGTGCACGGTGGTGCCGTGGTTAGTACTGTTGCTTCACAGAAAGGAGGTTCTGGGTTTGAGCCTGACAGCCAGCTGGGGCCTTTGTTTGTTCTCCTTGTGCCTGTGTGGCTTTTTTCCCCTGGCTCCTCCCACAGTCCAAAGACATGCAGGTTCATTGGTGAGTCGAAATGGCCCGTAGGTGTGAATGTGAGCGTGAATGGTTGTTTGTCTCTATATGTCAGTCCTGTGATAGACTGGTGACCTAGTCCAGGGTGTACGCACCCTCTCTCAATATCAGCTGGGATTGGATAAGGAGGATGAGCAGTATGGATAATGAATGAATGAATGAAGACAAAAATTCAAACTATTTTGCTTCGAGTGTCCACAGTCTGCCAATCAGCACCTCTGAGGCAATAACCGGAACTACACACACCGGTCTTGATTGAAGTGAAGTAAGCATCTTCAGTTTTCCCTTGGGTGTAACCTCAGTGTGGGTCATATCTGTGTTTCAGTGGTGCTGTGGGGGTTAAAAAACACAGCACAGGCTTTTCTCTCAAATTTACTACCCAACCACTGTCACTGAACCTTGAACCACACTTCAGCTCTTTTTCTGCTCACTTCAGACAGTTCTGATTGGAGGTCCACTTGGACGTTTGTATCCAGAGAGATTCAATCAGGATGTCTGTGAGTCAATACGTCCCAGTCACTGTACCTGGATTTCTTCTCAGCCTTCGACATTTACAGCCAATTTGTAGAAAATGTACACAGTTTTTTTTATGATATCATCAAACACAGACATGGCAAGAAGGACTTACAGTCCTTGTTCTTTTGGGATCCTGCCTCACGCTGATTCCAATGACCTCTGTCCCACTGAGAGAGACTAACACACACAGAGACATGGCTTTAACTATATCAGCACCATTATAGCTATAAACTGTGAACTGTTGTCTGGTAGTAAACAATATGTGAATGACCTCTGCACCGACATTTAATGAATAAAAGGAAATAGATGATAAATTCACAGGATGGTCAATCCAATTGACTGACGTTGATCCACTGCTAAAATAAACAAGGCACTAGGATTAATTAATATTGAATACAATAAAGGGCTGCATGTTTCTATGAGTTAAAAACTGTAGGTTAGTCCAAGGTTTGACACCTTATGGATACAAGTGTCACATTCTTCTACAGTATGAGTGTCTCTCAATCTGAGCCTTGTTGGTTGTTGTTTGCTTGGAGGGACATGCATGAGACATTTTCAGATATGTCAAAATAATAAAAATGTTAGTTTGAAAATATGCTTTTTTTCTCTGAAGAGATGCCATCTATGATGAAAAGGATTCCAGACCTTGAGGCATCAGATATCTAAGCTGAGATCGGAGCTTTGAGAGTCTCTAGTACTTCTCTTGCTAGATGCTATTGGAGGCTTAAACAGCATGTTTTACTTGCTTAAGGACAAAGTGCTATCTATTTGATATTGTCTCACACAATAAATAGTATAAATACACAAGCAGTGTAAGAGTAAAAGTACTGGAGACGACAAACAAATGCAAATGAGTTACACTAGATCTGTGTGACTATGGATCAGGCACAGATATCCAACATGAAAAAATTCTAAAAATAACTGTGAAGCAGGCAGCAGACATCATCCACTGTGTCCCATAGAAAAAAAACCCTGCTGAGTAATTGACTTTGAATAATTGATGCTCCCCCTAGCTCCCTATTTATTTTCATGAAGGCTGAGGTGAATGTTCAGGAGGGAAGAGATTAGGAGGAGAGAACAGTCTTTATCGCTGTTCGGTCTGAGGAAGTAGCAAGAACAGTGGTTTAACAAGAACATGATTTAACTGCAAATCTATAACATTTCCCAGCGCATGGTGTCAGAGCAGCTGGGAAAAGGTGAAATAGAATATACCTCATGATTTTATTTTTAAAACGCCTATGATGCAGCAGTAATTGTTCTCCAGGCTGAAGGAAAGAAAGGGGATTTTAAATAGGACTAGTGGACGTCATCAACATAGCCTTTTGTCATCTCTGTCACTGAGTCAACAGGATGTGACAGAAAACATGTCACTGAGGAGTGAAGCCTACAACTGCCTGGTAATTGCAGGACAAACTCTAGAGATACAGTTTGGAAGGAAAATCATGAAATGAGGTTACCCTACACTTAAAGGTCAGGTAAAGAAGTCAGGTAAAGAAGAATACAGTTCATCATATTCCATAGAAGGTACTGTTTAGTTTAATCAATACAGCTCTTAAATAGGGAAAAAATGTGTAAGAGCAGATGTGTTGTGTTATGTTGAGCTGTGGCTGGTGTTGCATTTATTAGCTCTGTATGTGGTTAGATGTTCCCAAAGTGTCTGTCTGCCTATGAATCATAAACAATCTGTAGGATTAGTGTACACACAACTCAGGTAATTATACATTTGTATAGAATGTCTATGCTATCCTCTTGGCTTTTATTTTGAAATATTTACCTTTACCTCGGTGCCACCTGACTATCTTTCTTCACTCTTCAGTTCAACAATGAAAAATAAAAAAATAATAACATAAGAAACAGCAGAATTGGAGAAATAAAAAAATGGCTGTTCTTCTATTTTTTGTTTTTTGTTTTAAACAGAAAAACAAACTGAAAGTACACGGACCAAGTACACACAAGTAAACAAGCCATGTTTCCTAAGCTGTGAAAGAGGAATTCACACACACACGCACGTACGCACGCACGCACGCACGCACGCACGCACACACACACACACACATTGTTGTCTTATGTTTTCAGAGAGGACACTCATTGACCGAATACCCCTACCCTATATCTTTAACCTGAATTTTAAACCTAAAACCAAATCTTAACCGTCAAAAAGCCCTTTGAAGTTCTGAGGTCCTCACAACAATGGTTTAAAACAATGTCCTCACAACCATAGAAAGAAATCTACACATACACACAAGCACAGCACAGCTGTTGAGCCTACATCATTTTAGTTTGCCTGAGCACAGTGAGTCACTGTTGACCATATGGACCCGTGATATTTTAAGTTAACATGGAGTGCATTAAAAAGCATGTTGGTCTGTGCTACAGCAAAATGGGCCAATTACTACAGGTAATTGGAACACTCAATTTATTTTTCAAAGTGGTGAGAAGAGTCTCCAATAAACCCAGGGCTTAGACTGCTCTGTCAAAACATCACTCCACAGAATGAGTTCGCCATCAACTCCTCTGCTGATACCTCAGTTTTATAATACTGGGCATTTTAAATCAAAAATCAATCATCTAAAAGTGTATGATTTCTTGCAGACATGTTTGTAAATGCTGCCACATAATCACTAACAAACTGTACATGTTTTAATTATGAACTTATGTTGATTTAAAAGTGTGCAATAGTAATATGTTGAAACTGGATGGAGTTTTGACTGCAGGTAATAGATGAGGTGTAACTGAGTTCCCTGGGGTTCAATGCATTACATTTACTTTTCATATAAATGGTATCATTAAATGTTCTTGCATGATAAATCAGCAGCCCCCTGCTTAGAATTTAAATTTGAATAAAGACAGTAATGTATATTATAACTAAGGTTTAGATACAATAAAAGCTGATAGCACTCTACTGAAATATCTCATTACTTTGAATAGAAAGAATAGAAAGTGTTAGTGGCCCAGCCTCAGAGTGGACTGATATTTTTTATAGCCCAATAAATAAATCATATCTCAACACAGATTTCCAATTAGGAGCTTTACATGCCCACAGATGTCCCTGTTATGACTTATCCTGGTATCAATCATACTCTATGATTGCAGATGGATATCACATGGAACAAAAGAAACCTGCTTATTCAGCTGTATGATTTGAATATTCTAGAGGTTTTGGAACCTCTTTGGGTCTTTTGGACTGTCATTTATGTCTGCATTGACATGCAGATGTTATCAGTAACTTACTTTAACTTAGTTATGGCCTGGCCATGATTTTGATCCAGTATCTATTTTGTGTTTAGTTGCAGTGTTTGATTCTGTTTTGTGAATTTTTTTGTTTTAAACTTTTTTTTAATTATATCATAGCACATATTCTAGTCTTTGGTCATAAAGCAAAGTTGTGACGGGATGGCCCACCTGACTATCTTTCTTCACTCTTCAGTTCAACAATGAAAAATAAAAAAATAATAAATAAATAAGAAACAGCAAGAATTGGAGAAATAAAAAAATGGCTGTTCTTCTATTTTTTTGTTTTTTGTTTTAAACAGAAAAACAAACTGAAAGTACACGGACCAAGTACACAAGTAAACAAGCCATGTTTTCTAAGCTGTGAAAGAGGAAATTCACACACACACGCACGCACGTACGCACGCACGCACGCACGCACGCACACACACACACACACATTGTTGTCTTATGTTTTCAGAGAGGACACTCATTGACCGAATACCCCTACCCTATATCTTTAACCTGAATTTTAAACCTAAAACCAAATCTTAACCGTCAAAAGCCCTTTTGAAGTTCTGAGGTCCTCACAACAATGGTTTAAAACAATGTCCTCACAACCATAGAAAGAAATCTACACATACACACAAGCACAGCACAGCTGTTGAGCCTACATCATTTTAGTTTGCCTGAGCACAGTGAGTCACTGTTGACCATATGGACCCGTGATATTTTAAGTTAACATGGAGTGCATTAAAAAGCGTGTTGGTCTGTGCTACAGCCAAATGGGCCAATTACTACAGGTAATTGGAACACTCAATTTATTTTCAAAGTGGTGAGAAGAGTCTCCAATAAAACCCAGGGCTTAGACTGCTCTGTCAAAACATCACTCCACAGAATGAGTTCGCCATCAACTCCTCTGCTGACACCTCAGTTTTATAATACTGGGCATTTTAAATCAAAAATCAATCATCTAAAAGTGTATGATTTCTTGCAGACACTGTTTGTAAATGCTGCCACATAATCACCCAGACATTTATGAAAGCTGTCTACATAGTATTGATACATCTAATACATCCAGAAAACTTAGATCGATTTAAAAGTGTGCAATAGATAATATGTTGAAACTGGATGGAGTTTTGACTGCAGGTAATAGATGAGGGTGTAACTGAGTTCCCTGGGGTCAATGCATTACATTTACTTTTCATATAAATTGGTATCATTAAATGTTCTTGCATGATAAATCAGCAGCCCCTGCTTAGAATTTAAATTTGAATAAAGACAGTAATGTATATTATTAACTAAGGTTTAGATACAAATAAAAGCGATAGCTCACTACTGAAATATCTCAATTACTTTGAATAGAAAGAATAGAAAGTGTTTTAGTGGCCCAGCCTCAGAGTGGACTGATATTTTTTATAGCCAATAAATAAATCATATCTCAACACAGATTTCCAATTAGGAGCTTTACATGCCCACAAGATGTCCCTGTTTGATTCTTATCCTTAACAGTATTCAATCACTCTATAGATCTGCCAGATGGATCTAATTCACAATGGAACAAAATGAAAAGGGAAAGCCTGCTGTGATTCTAGCATAGTAATGGGATTTTGATTACTTATCTCTTAGAGGAGCGTTTTGGAACTCTTGCACGTCTCTTTAGGACTGT
>NW_019174333.1:2930532-2999954 GCF_002260705.1 Seriola dumerili
TGATGCCAGAGAAAAAGTCATAGGACCCCATAGTTGTATTTCATTTGAGAAAGGCCTGAATGTGAGAAAGCAAAATGTTTTACCTCCAACAAGGAACAACCAACCAACCCAAAATCATAAACCAACCGACCAACCAACCAAACAACCAACCCAAAATCATAAACCACAAAAACCAACAACACCAACCAACCACCAACCAACCAAAACAAATCATAAACAAAACCAACCAACCAACCAACCAACCAACCAACCAACAACACAACCAACCAACAACCCAAATCATAAAACCAACCGACCAACCACAAACAACCAACCCAAATCATAAACCAACCAAGAACCAACCAACCAACCAACCAACCAACCCAAAAATCATAAACCAACCGACCAACAACCAACAACCAACCAAAATCATAAACCAACCAAAACCAACCAACCAACCAAACCAACCAACCAACCAACCAACCAACCAACCAAACCAAACAAACCAACCAACCAACCAACCAACCAACGACCAACCAACCAACAACCAACCAAACCAACCAACCAACCCAAAATCATAAATCAACCAACCAACCAACCTACCAACCAATAGAGAGGATTTGTCTCAATAATGGTTTGGTGACAAATACATTAACCTTCAAATGCAAACAAGATTCACAAATGTTCATGAGGATTTCTGGGTAATTTTCAAATATTGTTTTATTTAAGCAGAAGAACATACAATATGTTGTTATGTAAATGCTCATTTTCATTCATATGAACAAATATAGAATTATATCTGTTTACTAAAATAGAAATAAAGCAAAATAAAGAAATGATTAAATTAAGTGAAAAATTTTTAGAAGAGGAAGTCAGTCTAAAGACATCAATGTCCACTTCAATTTCATCTTCCCCTTTGGTCCTCCATGTCTTGTGAAACACTCCTGTTTCCCTGCTGCCTCTCTCACTCCTTATTATACAGGTTACATGTGGTATATGAGAGTATTATATTGTGGAGGTCTGTGCTTTAAAACATATCTTATCCTCTCAAAATATAATGAACTGGTTAGATCACAGCCCACATTTAGGAGCCTTGTTCTTCCTATAACCTAAGTAGAAGTTTTTTTTGCTATAGCAGCGAAAGAGAAACAGATACTCCAAAGGTCCTGGTTCTGGTGGAATATTAATCATTTCTGAGATAATATTGAAGATATAATACAAAGCTGAGGAATGACACGTATCACATGTAGGTGATACATTTGGATATTTGCTATTTGGATATTCTTGTCTATGAGTAATGGAGTCTATGTAGTATTTCAAATTGTATGAGTAAGTGTCTCACATTGTTCAAGCATTTGTGTTAGATTTATAGGGGTTCAACAACTGTATCATCCGATCCTAAACAAATACTGGCTAATTTGTACAAAATTTAAAAATAATTTTACAAATAAATACATCGCAACTTTAATAAATATCTGTATAATATTGATCTGTTAAAATTTGCTTTGAAAAGCTACTGTGCTATAAAATATCTATTAAATGTATGTCCATGAATCGACTGACACCTGTAGATCAGGTTACATTTTGTGTGTGGAGTTTTGAGACTTTTCATGTTACCTGATCCACCAGTTCTGCTGGAAAATTTGGACTTTGGATTTTTCAGGATATTCATGTGTATTATAAAAATGGGAAAGACAGCTGAGACAGATGTTTGGTGAGGAAAGGAATGAAGTTTGATGATGAGACTCACAACACTTCTTCCAGACTGGTTATAAACAGCTGTTAATGTTAACATTAGCTACAGTATTATAGCAAAACTTATAAATAGCTCCTTTAAGAATGATGGAAACCATTGTTTTGTATCCCCAGATCTGAGCCTCGACACAGTCCTGTCTCTGAGCTCTGCAGCAGTTCCTTCCTCCTCATGGTTTCTGATCTGCATTGTCAGCTGTGAAACCTTATTATAGACAAGGTGTGTTTCTGTCCACATCATGTCCAATCAGCTGTGAGTTTACCACAGATGGACTCCAAAATAAGTGAGAAACATGTCAGAGATGATCAGAGAAATGAGAGAAAACCTGAGCTAGTTCAAGTGTCATAGTGTCTGAATACTTATGTCAATGTGATATTTCAGTTTCTGATTTTTAACAAATGGAAAGGGTCTGAATGCTTTCTGAATGCTCCGTATAATACAACCCAAATGCAATGTTTTTATTATGAGAAAAAAAACTCAAATGAACCCCATGAAGGGCAACAGTCTATTGCTTTGACTGCTGTTACACATAATTCAATCATTTCTTTTTTGTCCCGTCACACTATTGATTGACTTCAGCAGTGTTTGTTCTCCAACACTCTAATTTCACACTAAGAACACACAATGTTTGCCAATAATAATTGATTCATAATGGCTCCTGGCAGTGGATCTGGTCCTCTTTAGATAACCCTGCTGGGCCTGCATTTAAACAACTATATAATATTCTGTTTGTAATTTCACTGTTTATATGACTCATACAGTATAATAGAACATTCACAATACCTTAAATATTTAATAGGCTTATTATTATTTAAGTGCTTTCTTAGCAGTTAAAGTTAAATAATTCTTAATAGCTAATACATAGAGTTTTATTCAAAACCTTGTTCTGTTGTTGACAAAAAAACTTATCTTATTTTATGTTTAAGCTGCATTCAAATGACCATGTGTATTGATATGTATTGAGAAAATGGTTGCCCATACTGATGAATTTTCACCTGCTTACAGGATGTTTAGCATCTTTAAGCTCAGTGTTTGTTTTACAACAAGAACCCTTGGCTCAGTCTCACTGCTGCAGTCAACTTTATTTGGAGCAACAGCAGGAAGCTAGAAGCTGGCAGGTTGGGTCCATGGATTCAAACTCTGACCCCACCATCTGCTGCCTAAGCACAAATCTAGATCCATCAGACCAGGCTAGAGGTTTATAATGTCCAGGGGAAAACCCCAGAGTGTGTGGCCATGAAAGTATGTGTTCAGTCACACATTATGTCAGGACAGTTCCCTCCTTCTGCCTTTTTAATCCCATCTTGATATTCTTTTCTGTTCTAGAGCTAACCGACGGTCAAAGCAGGGCTGCAGCCCCGCAGCTGCTGGAGGGGCCCGTGTAATCTACAACATGGCTCTCCAGTGCCATTACTAGTCACTTGTTAATCTGGTCTTCTGCTACCTCCGAGATTATTGTCTTGTCTTTAAAGGATTACATCAAACACTATTTTGGTACCTAGTTTGAGGGGTGAATGGTGTCTATGACACCATTTACACCCCACATGACTTCCACAGTTTTCAGACTTTCAAAACACTGTGGACCAGTTTTTAGTCTGAAAGATCTGGGTTGTGTTTTATTTTGAGAACTCTGGGGTTGTGTTTTATTTTGAAAACTTGGGGTTGTGTTGTCTCTGGATGGACAAAAACTGAGACCAATCTACTTCCTGTTTACACCGGCTTGGACATGCTCAGTTACGTTAATGGTCATGTATATGTGTTTTCAGGTGTTGTTAGTATTACAGAGATTATTTCCAAATATGGAGTTAATTCGCTTGTCTGGACGGAGATCGCTTTCATTTAAAACAAAGTGACATCAGTGGCCCCTCCACCGAAGAAATTACCTGGTACTCCCCACCAGTCAGTAAAAAATTAAGAAATGTCCTGTATGGGGGTGAAATTTCTGTAAGTATCTACAACCAAAGTCCAGTTGCCCGAGAAACCCTTCATCAACTATGACTGGATGACTGAGAACACTTTGCCATTCAAATACTGTTAAATCCACCTTTAGTGACACCACTTTACATAAATGTAACAGCATTATTTTTGACTGAGCAGGTTAAAACAAGAGGCATCTACTCAGACACACTCTCAAAACAGCCAGACTCAGTTCTGATCATTTTGCCCTCACACTCATTCTGATATAACAATCTGTTTGGTCCTCTCCGGTGCAGAGGCGTGTATAAACACTTGTGCCTTTTCAGCTCTTATTGGACATTCATTACCAGTATAACATCTGTGCTGGGCTAGGCCACAGACCTGACCAAACTTGCTCTACTAACTGTACTCTACTAAGTCCTGCAGGTTTACTCTGAACTTCGAAAATCTGCCAACACATGGAAATAATCTACAACACACTCTCAAGATGGACACGCTACACTTGGACGTTCCAGTTGATTGTCGTCTTTGAATTTTTTAACTCTGTGTATTTCTCATTGTAAATGAGAGAAATGGGTTTAAATAAATAAAATGACAATGAAGAATACTGCAGAGATCCCACTTGAGCCCTTACATAAAATCTGATTAAATTTCCATAAACTTGCATATCTAAGTAGGATTGCTAAAATATGAATTCCAAGCTGATATTTGAATCGTTTTTGAGAGTTCCAGCAGTCTGCTACTACTGACCACTCTGGAAAGATTCAGTCTTTTGGACTGTCGTTTATGTCTGCATTGACATGCAGATGTTATCAGTTATGGCCTGGCCATGATTTTGATCCAGTATCTATTTTGTGTTTAGTTGCAGTGTTTGATTCTGTTTTGTGAATTTTTTTGTTTTAAACTTTTTTTTAATTATATCATAGCACATATTCTAGTCTTTGGTCATAAAGCAAAGTTGTGATGATGCCAGAGAAAAAGTCATAGGACCCCAATAGTTGTATTCATTCTGAGAAAGGCTTGAATGTGAGAAGCAAATGTTTTACCTCCAACAGGAACCAACCAACCAACCCAAAATCATAAACCAACCGACCAACCAACCAAACAACCAACCCAAAATCATAAACCAACCAAGAAACCAACCAACCAACCAACCAACCCAAAATCATAAACCAACCAACCAACCAACCAACCAACCAATCAACCCAAAATCATAAACCAACCAACCAACCAACCAACCAACCAACCAACCAACCAACCAACCAACCAACCAACCAACCAACCCAAAATCATAAACCAACCAACCAACCAACCAAACAACCAACCCAAAATCATAAACCAACCAAGAAACCAACCAACCAACCAACCAACCAACCCAAAATCATAAACCAACCGACCAACCAACCAAACAACCAACCCAAAATCATAAACCAACCAAGAAACCAACCAACCAACCAACCAACCAACCAACCAACCAACCAACCAACCAAACCAAAATCATTAACCAACCAACCAACCAACCAACCAACCGACCAACCAACCAACCAACCGACCAACCAACCAACCAACCCAAAATCATAAATCAACCAACCAACCAACCTACCAACCAATAGAGAGCGATTTGTCTCAATAATGGTTTGGTGACAAATACATAACCTTCAAATGCAAACAAGATTCACAAATGTTCATGAGGATTTCTGGGTAATTTTCAAATATTGTTTTTATTAAGCAGAAGAACATACAATATGTTGTTATGTAAATGCTCATTTTCATTCATATGAACAAATATAGAATTATATCTGTTTACATAAATAGAAATAAAGCAAAATAAAGAAATGATTAAATTGAAGTGAAAAATTTTTAGAAGAGGAAGTCAGTCTAAAGACATCAATGTCCACTTCAATTTCATCTTCCCCTTTGGTCCTCCATGTCTTGTGAAACACTCCTGTTTCCCTGCTGCCTCTCTCACTCCTTTATTATACAGGTTACATGTGGTATATGAGAGTATTATATTGTGGGAGTCTGTGCTTTAAAACATATCTTATCCTCTCCAAATATAATGAACTGGTTAGATCACAGCACCACATTTAGGAGCCGTTGTTTCTTCCTATAACCTAAGTAGAAGTTTTTTTTGCTATAGCAGCGAAAGAGAAACAGATACTCCAAAGGTCCTGGTTCTGGTGGAATATTAATCATTTCTGAGATAATATTGAAGATATAATACAAAGCTGAGGAATGACACGTATCACATGTAGGTGATACATTTGGATATTTGCTATTTGGATATTCTTGTCTATGAGTAATGGAGTCTATGTAGTATTTCAAATTGTATGAGTAAGTGTCTCACATTGTTCAAGCATTTGTGTAGATTTATAGGGGTTCACAACTGTATCATCCGATCCTAAACAAATACTGGCTAATTTGTACAAATTTAAAATAATTTTACAAATAAATACATCGCAACTTTAATAAATATCTGTATAATATTGATCTGTTAAAATTTGCTTTGAAAAGCTACTGTGCTTATAAATATCTATTAAATGTATGTCCATGAATCGACTGACACCTGTAGATCAGGTTACATTTGTGTGTGGAGTTTTGAGACTTTTCATGTTACCTGATCCACCAGTTCTGCTGGAAAATTTGGACTTTGGATTTTTCAGGATATTCATGTGTATTATAAAAATGGGAAAGACAGCTGGAGACAGATGTTTGGTGAGAAAAGGAATGAAGTTTGATGATGAACTCACAACACTTCTTCCAGACTGGTATAAACAGCTGTTAATGTTAACATTAGCTACAGTATATAGCAAAACTTATAAATAGCTCCTTTAAGAATGATGGAAACCATTGTTTTGTATCCCCAGATCTGAGCCTCGACACAGTCCTGTCTCTGAGCTCTGCAGCAGTTCCTTCCTCCTCATGGTTTCTGATCTGCATTGTCAGCTGTGAAACCTTATATAGACAGGTGTGTATCTGTCCACATCATGTCCAATCAGCTGTGAGTTTACCACAGATGGACTCCAAATACAGTGGAGAAACATGTCAGAGATGATCCAGAGAAATGGGAGAAACCTGAGCTAGTTCAAGTGTCATAGTGTCTGAATACTTATGTCAATGTGATATTTCAGTTTCTGATTTTTAACAAATGGAAAGGGTCTGAATGCTTTCTGAATGCTCCGTATAATACAACCCAAATGCAATGTTTTATTATGAGAAAAAAAACTCAAATGAACCCCATGAAGGGCAACAGCTTATTGCTTTGACTGCTGTTACACATAATTCAATCATTTCTTTTTGTCCCGTCACACTATTGATTGACTTCAGCAGTGTTTGTTCTCCAACACTCTAATTTCACACTAAGAACACACAATGTTTGCCAATAATAATTGATTCATAATGGCTCCTGGCAGTGGATCTGGTCCTCTTTAGATAACCCTGCTGGGCCTGCATTTAACAACTATATAATATTCTGTTGTAATTTCACTGTTTATATGACTCATACAGTATAATAGAACATTCACAATACCTTAAATATTTAATAGTGCTTTATTATTATTTAAGTGCTTTCTTTAGCAGTAAAAGTTAAAATTCTTAATAGCTAATAACATAGAGGTTTTATTCAAAACCTTGTTCTGTTGTTGACAAAAACTTATCTTATTTTATGTTAAAGCTGCATTCAATGACCATGTGTATTGATATGTATTGAGAAAATGGTTGCCCATACTGATGAATTTTCACCTCTGCTGTACAGGATGTTTTAGCATCTTTAAGCTCATTGTTTTGGATTTACAACATGAACCCTTGGCTCAGTCTCACTGCTGCAGTCAACTTTATTTGGAGCAACAGCAGGAAGCTAGAAGCTGGCAGGTTGGGTCCATGGATTCAAACTCTGACCCCACCATCTGCTGCCTAAGCACAAATCTAGATCCATCAGACCAGGCTAGAGGTTTATAATGTCCAGGGGAAAACCCCAGAGTGTGTGGCCATGAAAGTATGTGTTCAGTCACACATTATGTCAGGACAGTTCCCTCCTTCTGCCTTTTTAATCCCATCTTGATATTCTTCTGTTCTAGAGCTAACCGACGGTCAAAGCAGGGCTGCAGCCCCGCAGCTGCTGGAGGGGCCCGTGTAATCTACAACATGGCTCTCCAGTGCCATTACTAGTCACTTGTTAATCTGGTCTTCTGCTACCTCCGAGATGTCTTTGTCTTTAAAGGTATACATCAAACACTATTTGGTACCTAGTTTGAGGGGTGAATGGTGTCTATGACACCATTTACACCCCACATGACTCCACAGTTTTCAGACTTTCAAAAACACTGCTGGACCAGTTTTAGTCTGAAAGATCTGGGGTTGTGTTTTATTTTGAGAACTCTGGGGTTGTGTTTTATTTTGAAAACTCTGGGGTTGTGTTGTCGTCTGGATGGACAAAAACTGAGACCAATCTACTTCCTGTTTACACCGGCTTGGACATGCTCAGTTTACGTGAATGGTCATGTGATATGTGTTTTCAGGTGTGTTAGTATTTACAGAGATTATTTCCAATATGGAGTTAATTCGCTTGTCTGGACGGAGATCGCTTTCATTTTAAAACAAAGTGACATCAGTGGCCCTCCACCGAAGATAATTACCTGGTACTCCCCACCAGTCAGTAAAAAATTAAGAAATGTCCTGGATGGGGGTGAAATGTCTGTAAGTATCTACAACCAAGTCCAGTTGCCGAGAAACCCTTCATCAACTATGACCTGGATGACTGAGAACACTTTGCCATTCAAATACTGTTAAATCCACCTTTAGTGACACACCTTTACATAAATGTAACAGCATTATTTTTGACTGAGCAGGTTAAAACAAGAGGCATCTACTCAGACACACTCTCAAACAGCCAGACTCAGTTCTGATCATTTTGCCCTCACACTCATTCTGTATAACAATGCTGTTTGGTCCTCTCCGGTGCAGAGGCGTGATAAACACTTGTGCCTTTTCAGCTCTTATTGGACATTCATTACCAGGTATAACATCTGTGCTGGGCTAGGCCACAGGACCTGACCAAACTTGCTCTACTAACTGTACTCTACTAAGTCCTGCAGGTTTACTCTGAACTTCGAAAATCTGCCAAACACATGGAATAATCTACAACACACTCTCAAGATGGACACGCTCACTGGACAACTCAAGATGATGATTTCAAACCACTTGACTGAGTGTGTTAAAGCTTTCGTTCAGTATTGTCGTCTTTGGAATTTTTAACTCTGTGTATTTCTCATTGTAAATGAGAGAAATGGGTTTAAATAAATAAATGACAATGAAGAATACTGCAGAGATCCCACTTGAGCCCTTACATAAAATCTGATTAAATTTCCATAACTTGCATATCTAAGTAGGATTGTCTAAAATATGAATTCCAAGCTGATATTTTAATCGTTTCTTGAGAGTTCAGCAGTCTGCTACTACTGACCACTCTGGAAAATTCACTAATATCCTCTAATTTCCCTGAAGAAATAATTAAAGCTTTTTGTAAATATCAAGTTATTCAAAGACCGTTATGATCTTACAGGAATTAGTCTTTATATTTAATAGATTTGAAAGCACTGAAACACCTGAGTGACCTGAGTGACTGACATCTCTCTTTTGTAAATCAGATTTAAAATGCATCCAAAATGGTTTTGATAGTGACAAAGGAGGTGCTGGTCCCAAACAATTGCCAGTGCCAATCTGGATCCTGTTCTAGCAAGATCCAGTACAAATGAAGCCCTACTTCTCCCTCATTACCATCACTGTTCATCACCATGATCAACAAAACCTCTGCATCTTCAAATTGATTCCACTTGATTAGCAGGTTAATACATTGGGGATTTTTCCTCCAAATTAAGTCAGCTCACTTAACACTGCAAATGAAGCAGGACTGATGTTTTCCTCTCATACTTACTGCACATACAGGTTTGTGGTGAAGGAGTGGTGAAGGTCAATGATCAGTCCCCGCTACAGAGCCTCAGATACTCCCGGGCAGTGGCTTCTGTCACCTTTTAAGCAGGTTACAGGTGAAACCACTGGACAGGTCGTGTAGAGTTGTGATGTCTCTTAAAGGTACATTCTTAGCCTTAGCTCATTGTTTCTTGCTCTGTGTGTGTACAGGCAGTGTCGAAAGCTGTACACACAAACAATATGTTGGCTCGTAAATTTAGTATGTGTTCAGAGACTGTTTAGATCTTTCTTTTGAAAGTTCCATATTTTCTTCTTCTGCGTTTTAAGTGTTGATCCATAAGAAGATATATTTATCTCAGTGTAGTTTTACATCTCCTCTCTCAGGCTTCTCTCTGGAGCTGTAGTAACAACAGCTCAGTGAGCCAATCAGAAGAGAGGCTCAGAGCCTCTTCTCTTCTGATTGGTTGACTGTTGTTGACTGTCTGAGTGATCCAATAATAGCAGATTTCAGGTAAAAACTCAGAGAAACCAAATCCTGCAAGGCTGAATGGTGGGTCCACGTGAGCGGGGCTTGGGGCGTGGCTGAGAGCGGTGACGGCATTGTTGTGACATCACAAAGTCCCAGAAGTCCTGACGGCTGGGTTTAAGGCTCAGTTTCTGAATACAGGCTGTGTGCATTTCTCTGTGGACTGAGGCTTTGATACTTTCACAGTATTAATATAGAACCTAGACCTGATCTATAATCAAACAACACATGGACAGAGACCTTTATAGTGTACACTATAACTAACTAACTATATAACACTATATACTGCCAACCTGTGGTGTTGCTACAGAAAAGGCAGAGACTCACAGTGGTTTAAATGTTTGTTAATGTTGATGTCCTCACGTACTCTGCTGTAATATGAAATCTTACATATACATGTATGTGCAGGTTATCTGAATCTGTAAATCTCAGCCTCAACCAACCTGAACTGAGCTCTGTCAGGTTCTCGTCTAGAATGTGGAACCACTGGCGTTGCTACCTGCTGTGTTCTTAATAAAGATTGAATGAATTAATGAATTAATATTACAACTTTATAAGATGATTATGTAAATGTTCTAATAGCTAAAATATACATGTAACAAGGTCCATTCTGTTCTTGGTTTGATGGCTGGCTGCCAGCCAGGTCTCTCTCTTAAGACTCTGTCAGAAGTTTTTTTTTTTTTTTAAGCAAACCTCATAAAGGACGCAGTCTTTCAGTACATTCAGTTTAATCCAATTCTGTTGTTTTCCAACAATAAGAAAATTGAGTTCATATATTCAGCTAGCTAGCCCAAAATGAAGTTCAGTTCAGATAATAAAAGTCAGAACAGTCCAGTCCAGTCAGCCAGTGAGTCCAGTCCAGTGCTGGCTTCCACTACAAAGTGGGGAGAAGTGGAGTTGTGCAGCAATCTGCATAAATCAAAGGAGCTACCTTGTGCTGTGAGAATGGATGGAAAGATGATAAGAAGGATTAAGAGTTATGTCCTCTCTTCTCTCTCTCACACTGAATGACTGAACATAAAAGCAAGCGGTTTGAACGGTGGCAAGAACCAGGAATCATAAGTAAGTGAGTGTTTCTGAGGGGGTGTGTCTTGGCTTCCCCAGGCAGCCAAATCCAGTCAGCATTTATAACTGGTCCAGATAAACAGGCCTCTACAATGACTGCGCATATCGCCATGAACTTCAGTAATTCATGGCATCACTGTCCTAATGGCAAAAAATAAAGAAAGAAAGAAACGATCAGTATGTTCCTTATTGGCTCCAGCTCTATTGAGAGCTGTAATGAAGACTGCAGTCCCTCGGGTCCCCAGGCTGTCAGTACCTCCAACAGTCTTTCTCCCCGTCACTGTTACATAAATGCCACTCATAACCCAAGTGGACCTCCATGAGACTGATTCTTCATGGGCCATGACAACAGGTGAACAACAATGAGCGTTCAACGTTCAAGAGTTTCACTATTTAACAAACTGAAAACTGAAATTTCTATTTATGCTGCAGGTGCACATCTTACCCAGAATGCATTGTAATTTATGTTCCCCTGTATAGATAATAACTAAAGCAGAGTGGTATACATTTGTTACTCTCATATTGTCTGTAGGTCAAGTGTGCTCCTTTTTCCTCTTCTGCTCCCTGCACACACTCCCACTCCCACTCCCACCCCTCAACCCCCACCCCACTCTATAAGCAGCTACTTAGAAACATATGGTACAGCTCATTACAAAGTGCCAGGGGGGAGTGATGGAGGTCGTATTAAACAATTACTGAAAGAATCACCTTGCTTATCATCCCTCAATCAATTACAGCCCGGGCCTATCACAGCTCATATTAATGACTGATTTCATTAAGAGATTGGACTGTGTGAGATTTACATATCATACCATTACATACAGTACATCACAAATAGTAATTAAAAGTTGCTCCGTTTGTATCTCTGCACTAAAACCGAAGATTTTTATACATTTTTTGTTTTGTTTTGATGAATTAAGGAAGGATATTGATGCAGGCTGCAGCTTTCGAACCAGTTCAGTCTGTAGAAGGATGTAGGATTTCTTCCAAAGCTCAAAGATATGCAAATCGTGTCGGTAGACTGACATTGTGTCCCTGTGTCTCACTGCTGTCCATCTAGTGCTTGCTGGGACAGATGAGACATCTGGAGATTGTGACAGCCACAGCATATGATTCACATTATTTTCATACTCATCGAACCATCAGCGAGCCCTCCTGCTCTGTGGATGGAGGCGTGGTCATCCTGTTTCTCCACACATTTTTCAGGTTTTTCCTGTAATTTGTGGCCTGTCTGTAGGTGTCTGTAACTTAATGTTCATTATGGCTTCAGTCAGACATGACAGGATTGTGATGAAGAGAGCCACATAAAAAGGAAGTATGTTCTGCTGCTTGTCCAACAGTGCACAAGCATAGCAGGCCTCTCTTTGCTATTTCCTGTTCCCTTTTCTCATAAAACATTTGTAAAGCCAGTTTTTCTCTACATCTTTTTTTTGTCAACATCCCATTAGACATTAGCAACAATGACTAGCACAGCAGATGATATTCTGATACACCAAGACAAATTCACAAACAGCGTTTACAAATTTGGCAGAGGAGATTTAAGTGCAGGTACCTGTCATCAATGCTAAAGTCTCATTGGGAGAACCGCAACTTTTCCCAGTGGGCTGCTCCACACATTGGGCCAGTGGCTCAATGGCTCAAGAAATAAAAGATGAGAGAGAGAGATAGATGTGTCTGTGTTGTGGCCCAGTGGAGCAGGCTGCACAGCCAACTCTGGTGCCATGAGGCCGTCATCTCTAACACGTCTGTCTCCCTCTCCTCTCTGTTTAGTCCTGCAGCTCCGCCCACACGCTTATATTCTATGTGCTTGTATCTCTATCATGGTTCAACTCTGAGGCAGCAGTGGACTGTTGCTGACAACAACAGTCAACATAGTCAATAACGTGTTATTTCTTTCAGGGAAGGTGCCAATACGCTGATTTATTGACTATACACTGTGTTTTTTTTTGTGTGTGAATGTCCGAGTTGATACTACACCGGACTGTTACGCTCTCTATGATGTCATTCAACTCAGACTTTTTAAAGATGTCACCTGGTCGGACGTCATGTGAGTGGCGCTGTTTCAGCACTAATTCAGACAATGAGTCAGACATGTAAAGTCGACCAAGGGGCACGTCTGAAAGAGGCTTTAGTAGGTGAAAAGGATGACTGAATGTGTCTTGTCAGTTTTAATTACAAAACATAACTGCAGCAAAGAAAAGCATCCCATTATCCAGCTGTTAACAAACAGAACCAATGTAAAAAGTGGAGAAGAAAAACTGAAATTTGAATTTTGAGAGAAGACATCACTGGCTGCTGTGGCTGTCAGGCCTTATAAAGACTAGCAGATGTTAGGTATTCCCAAGGACAACAAAAACAACATCTACAGGACAGAAACTGAGAAGGAGGCAGGGGTTCAAAGCAGCCTTTTACTTTAAACAGATGCAGGACTCTTGGTCACAATTGATACATTTGTAAGTTGCATGACTGATTACTGTTTAATTGTGGAGAAATGAATGGGGTGTTTGAAGTCTGTGGGAGGGAAATGGCACATCAACAACCATGAGTTGACTTTTATAACAGCTCTAACACCCCCGTCTCTCCCCCTCAACACATAGCTTGTGGCTTTTGTGTGGATTCAAGTGTTCATATTTCTACATTAGGGCTTCACCCCAACAATGGCGACATCACCCCTGAGGCTGCAAGAGGCATTACTGATGCAGTGCCTCTCCCTCACAACCATGAGCTCACAAGTGTATTCATATGAAGAAAAAGTTGACAAAAGAAGTAATTAGCGCCATCTTAATGCACCTGCGGAGGAGCATGACGAGCTAACTCTTATTAAAACAGTAAGAGAGACAAGCACAGGAACACAGAGATATTACACAGCACTTTAATACAGTCAAATGTTCTTAAAAGCCTCTACTGGCTTTGAGTAGCACTCTTCATCTGGAGCACTCAGAGGTAAATATCAGCGGCCTGAATAACAGCACCTTGTGTTATTTGATGTGGGAGGCCCGCGGCCTCACTTGCCATCCTCCTGGATGTCAAACTGTCTGTTGGGTTTGGTGGACTCCAACATGAGTTCGTACAGTTGGCCGATCTGCTCTTCCTGGAAGTCACTGAGTTTCCCCTCTGACAGTTCAGCTCCAAACTTGGCTGAGCTGAGCTGCTCCCCCGCCGAATCCAGTACCTGAGTCTGCAGGGTGTCCTTGTATAGCTGTGGGGGGTGGGGGGAGGTGGGAGCACAAAGACAAGAATAGCAGCAGCATTTAGCACTTGGTCTTCCAGCCCATCACCACTTTCAGATTCACTGAATAACTTTTAGTTCAAAATAGACTGGCATTGCATAGTTTTTAACATGTTCTCTGTGTGTGTATCAAAACCTGATGTATCGTATTCCTCTGAGCTACACACACACACGTACACGCAGACACACACACACACACACACACACACACACACACACACACCGTCCTGCTGCCCCGAACACTACAGCACCAAATGTGGATTAATCCACGGCTGAAAATAGTTCTAACAAATGTACTGTCTCCTCCTGTTTGAGTAGTGTTTGTTAAAAACTACAATGTCCAGCTATTTTAGGAAATTACTCAAAAGGACTGGTATAAACTGTATGTGTTTTAAAGGTTCAGTATGAAGGAATGGGCTGGGGTCTGAGAGCCACACAGACATCAGGGAAGTCAGGAAGAATTTCAGGACGGACCAACACATTGTTGGTTTTTGTCTCTTCATGGCTTTTGCTGTCTATAAAAAAACATACAACTAGAATCACCACCTCACTGTGGGATCCCTCCACCAACCCGCCGAGTAAATACGGTCAAACACTCTCCTTCCTGAGTTACAGCAATAGCCAGAAGTGTTTTCACAGAGCATTATGATGTCACAGTGAAGTTGACCTTTGACCTTTTGGATAGAAAATGTCCTCACTTCATTTCATCTTTATAGACATTTGATTTGAATTGTGTCATAATTACTGTGTGAATTTGTGAGTTATGGCCAAAAATATATTTAGTGAGGTCATAAGTTCATCCTTGAGTCCAAGTCAATGTTTGTGCCAAATTTGAAGAGATTCCCTCAAGGTGTTACTGAGATATTGTGTCCACGAGAATGGGACGGACGGACAACCTGAAAACACACTGCCTCCGACCCTGACTGTCACTGGCATAAAAAAACCTTATCCTTTCAGACAGACATCAGCCTTAGTCCACTGACGTAGGTCACTCCAGCAGAACTGGAAGCTCAGACAAATCTGAGAAATTCAGCCAGTCAAAACTACATTCACTACTTGGATGGCGTGGTGGCAGGTAAAGTCTCAACTTGCTGTTGACCTTGTCCTGATCCAGTACACGACATTAACTGGGAGTTTTCAGCAGGGTTATGCTGTGGCAAAGAAATTTACATCAAAGCCTGAAAAACTGACTTCACATCAATAATATTTTTCTTAAGCATGAAATATTCATATTTTTTATTAACAGTTTACTATTGAAAAACAAGTTTTCTGCATCAAAACTGTCAAACACTATCAAACCAAATGTTACGAGACTCTGATTCAAATATTTCTAAATCCTGATTGGTTCACTAGAGTATGTGAAATCACTTTTATCTAACAGAGCTGCATCTATTTCAAACCAATGAGAAGAGTTCAGAAACCAGCACAGACAGAAATCTCTAATGTGAAACAGCCACAATAATTCACATTTTTTTCCATATAGGAGCCCATCACTTGCTGAAAAAAAATAGATGCTGCCCTGAAAAACTCTTTGAGAAGAGAAACTCTTTGTATTACTGATACTACAAATAGAACTTCACTGAAACTTTTTTTTGCCCATCGTTACGATCGGTTATTATCATAATCTCAAAATAATGACTGAGATGTGGGAACAAAACACTGTTTTAATAACAAAAAACAGAGCAGGAAACATGTAAATGAACAAACAGTTAACCTGATTAACAAAACCACTTTATTTAAAGTAAAATCCAAAGTGAGCATACCGGGAATAATCCCTAATAATCCCTCGCTCCATGGGAAAGCTTTGTAATGACGTCACCATGTTCCCCGATTTCAGCAATTAACTGGGTGAATAAAAACAAGCTGTTTGGAGGATAAAAGTCAAGGACCTAATAATGATCTTTAGCTTTTTACTCCATGTGTTCCTTTAAGACCAGACGGATGCTGTTAGAATGAAAGCAAAGTGACTGCATTGGCTCTGTGTTCCTCTCTATCACTCTCATCTCCAATGGTACAACTAGTCCTTGAATTGAAAAATTAAAAAGTGTAATATTTACTGTACTGTAAAATCAAGATTATGCTGTTAAATGTACAACACTGATATCACTCAGGATCAATGAAATCGATTTCTTCCTCCAACAGCATGAACTGTCCAGTTAGTCTCAGGCCATGTGTGACGTGCCAAAGCTGTCAGTGGTGTGTATGAATCCTGAGCAGATCCACGGCCACCTCCATATGTTTGACTTCTGAGAAGTCATTCATCATCTGACCAAAGAGCACGCAGTCACTGTCTGGTTTTCCCATTCACAAAAGCATCTTGAGTTTTTGGAACGCTCCCACTGTAAGCAATAACAAGCCTTTTATCTAAGAGGCTTTTTCCTGCACATAATGTAATTATGTTGAACATTTGCCAAGGGAGAAATTTCCTCCCTGAAGTGGGAGGTTACAGCTCGAAGGAATACTCCAATAGTTCATTACACTTGTGCTCGTACATTTTACTTTTCCTTCCAAGGACCTACTGGAAAATTTTAGGTGATTAAATGTGTGTGTTCTCCTCTCTTGTGTGTGTCAGTATGGCACAATAGAAAACAGGCAGTTTTGAGTACTTTATGTTTATATATCTGTGGGTCTGTGGACAGACTTTGTCACCATAACAACAGCATCAAAACCTGCAAGATACAGTCACAAAACGTTACAGGTGTGTAGCTGAGATCAACATGAGGCCGAGTTTAAAGGTGGGTGCAAAGTTCAAATGGGAGTGGTCCGACCCATGACCACTGAGTACTCATGTAATAATGTAGTAATATCTACTGAGCACTCATGTGATGATGTCGTAATAACTACTGAGTACTCATGTAATAATGTTGTAATGACCACTGAGCACTCATGTAATAATGTCATAATGACCACTGAGCACTCATGTAATAATGTCATAATGACCATTGAGTACTCATGTGATGATGTCATAATAACTACTGAGTACTCATGTGATAATGTAGTTATGATGACTGAGTGCTCATGGGTCAGAAGGTCAAACTGCTGATGGGTGTTACGTTGGTGTGATCCCCTCACAAGATGGTCTAGTTGAATTGATTTGTCTCTGCTGAAATAAAGCCGATCAAGATGCCTCTCCTGTTCCCACTCACACTGCACAGAGCCTGGCTCCCCACTGCCTCTGAGGCAGGACCCAGTCTGTGGGATAGATATTGTGTGTGTACAGAATTGAACAAATGCGATAAGAGGAAATTTAACAGCTATAAGGGTTTAAGAAAAACCTCAAAAAGCACAATGAATTCGAGATTTGCAGACTTAAGAACAGCAGAGCGGATGTAAAAAAAAAAAATTTGAGAGAAGGGCTGATGATAGTATTAAAGAAAAGTCTCATGATCCCCAACAGTTTGGAACTGAAATTAAGACTGTGCCCCAGAAAGTCAAGGGAAATACCCATGGAGATAAAACTAGAGAACTGTTGCTCTGCTCTAAAGATTGTACTACAAAAGTGACTTTGCAAAGTTTTCTGGATGCAATTAATTTGATGATGTTTCTTTTATAAATGAAATAACTAGTTTGCAAATTTTTCTATAGAAGAGGTTAAAAATGTTATAGATGTTATCTATAACATCTATAACATTTTCATTGGAATTTTTTCTCAATTCCAGTTTGCGTTTACCTATAGATAAACGTCTTGAAGTTGTTATTTAATGTGTTTGTAAATAAACTGTGTGTGTAAATAAACTGTTTCAGTCAGGTTGTGACAGTGGTTAACAAACATACTACCACTCAGGTACAGGGCTGCAAATCTTACAATCTTATAGTGAGGGCTGGCTCGGCTGTGCAATATTAAAATGCAGAGTTTTTGAGTTTTTGTCAGTGGATCTACCTGTGGTGGCACGGCGAATTTCGATCATTCGCCATGAAAGATCAACTCGCTCTATCTCAAGCACGCATTCTCCAAACTGATCCAAACTTTGTTTCCTTGATAAGGAAAGGTGGCCGCGGTTTGCCATGAAACAGGAAGTCGCTGTAACTCAACTCCATTCTTCAATCTGCCCCAAATTTCACGTTTGATGACAGTCTCCCATTGACATTGGTGTGATAATATGAAGTGGCACCTACTGAAAACAGGAAGTACCCCTTGATGGCCATCATCATTTGATTTTCATGACATTTCCATCATTGGCTCTACACTTGATATACAGGAACATATTGTGAGCTTGTTGCACGGTCTCTGGCTTCACACAGTGGACACAGTTGCATTTATATAAATAGAAAAATGCAACAGAATTTTTAGAATGTACATTGCCCACTACACTGTGTTGTTGTATTAGGTGTGTGTCTATTTCCTGAAATAAATGAGATAAATGTGAAATAAATAAATAAGTATTTTCAGCTCTGGATCAAAGTTGAAATAGATTCTCTAGGCCTGGACGCAGGGTCCATTAGAACAAAACACCATTAAAGCTCTCACCATGAGAATTTCTGTCTGCTCTGGGCCATCAGTCCAGCTCAGGTACCCATTCAAAGACCAAAGGTGGTTTTTACACCAGTGTATCACAGACAGCTTTGGCTTTTTGTTGTTTTGCTTTGGCTAGATGATGCAGCAATTGGACAGAAGCTACGATTCCCTAGAAATGTTCTCATTTGAAATACAGCCAAAGGTTTGGGTAACTATGACAAAAGCCCCATAGTCCCTGATTGGGACCAATTCAGATGGACTCTGGGTTTGAAAACAATGCATACTTGATATAGTGAGGTGTAATGAAAGTATCTGCCTCCTCTCCTGTGGCTTCACAGCTACTGCAATAATGAAGAGATCTCTCTGGATTTCAGCAGCAATCACCATCTACTTCATTAGGGAAATTACCTGAAGATGGGTGATTTACCATTCCCCTGCTCTGTTTAATTGTGCTGGGAAACATTGGCTCTCCCCCATACTGAAAAAAAAAAAAAACCTGGCACACTCTCACAAAAGATTATTTTGGGAACTAGAGGACGAGTTGCAAATGTACTGATCCCAGGTCAGCACATGAATATTAATTATATTAAATTACTCAAATTTACAGTCACTGTGGTCTAGCTCTTATACTCAATATACCTTACATTGGGCCTATTTTACCTCCCATTGCACAGCAGGAGGTCCTAGGCGCACGGACGGTGTGGGCGTCTCCCAGTGCACCTGCTGTTTTGATTCATGTAGGTGCAGAAGTGTAAAGTCCAACAGGACTGACTGAGGTGGAAAATGAATGGGAGGGTGTGGTGATTATTAATTCACTCTTACCCAGGCATAATGCTGGTCTCATTGCTCTGAAACAGCTGTGGCAATCAGTGACACGTGACAGCTCAACAATTGAAAAGAAGCTGGATGACGCAGAGCGACACAACCTGAACACACAGCATCTTGAGTATGTGACCACATCAATCCAACGCCATTTCAGCTTGATCTCTATTCTATCTCGTACAGTGGGGCAAAAAAGTATTTAGTCAGCCACCAATTGTGCAAGTTCTCCCACTTAAAAAGATGAGAGAAGCCTGTAATTTTCATCATAGGTACACTTCAACTATGAGAGACAGAATGGGGAGAAAGAATCCAGGAAATCACATTGTAGGATTTTTAATGAATTAATTGGTAAATTCCTCGGTAAAATAAGTATTTGGTCACCTACAAACAAGCAAGATTTCTGGCTCTCACAGACTTGTAACTTCTTCTTTAAGAGGCTCCTCTGTCCTCCACTTGTTACCTGTATTAATGACACCTGTTTGAACTGGTTATCAGTATAAAAGACACCTGTCCACAACCTCAAACAGTCACACTCCAAACTCCACTATGGCCAAGACCAAAGAGCTGTCAAAGGACACCAGAAACAAAATTGTAGACCTGCACCAGGCTGGGAAGACTGAATCTGCAATAGGTAAGCAGCTTGGTGTGAAGAAATCAACTGTGGGAGCAATTATTAGAAAATGGAAGACATAAAAGACCACTGATAATCTCCCTCGATCTGGGGCTCCACGCAAGATCTCACCCCGTGGGGTCAAAATGATCACAAGAACGGTGAGCAAAAATCCCAGAACCACACGGGGGGACCTAGTGAATGACCTGCAGAGAGCTGGGACCAAAGTAACAAAGGCTACCATCAGTGACACACTACGCCGCCAGGGACTCAAATCCTGCAGTGCCAGACGTGTCCCCCTGCTTCAGCCAGCACATGTCCAGGCCCGTCTGAAGTTTGCTAGAGAGCATTTGGATGATCCAGAAGAGGATTGGGAGAATGTCAGATGGTCAGATGAAACCAAAATAGAACTTTTTGGTAAAAACTCAACTTGTCGTGTTTGGAGGAGAGAGAATGCTGAGTTGCATCCAAAGAACACCATACCTACTGTGAAGCATGGGGGTGGAAACATCATGCTTTGGGGCTGTTTTTCTGCAAAGGGACCAGGACGACTGATCCGTGTAAAGGAAAGAATGAATGGGGCCATGTATCGTGAGATTTTGAGTGAAAACCTCCTTCCATCAGCAAGGACATTGAAGATGAAACGTGGCTGGGTCTTTCAGCATGACAATGATCCCAAACACACCGCGAAGGAGTGGCTTCGTAAGAAGCATTTCAAGGTCCTGGAGTGGCCTAGCCAGTCTCCAGATCTCAACCCCATAGAAAATTTTTGGAGGGAGTTGAAAGTCCGTGTTGCCCAGCGACACCCCCAAACATCACCGCTCTAGAGGAGCTCTGCATGGAGGAACGGGCCAAAATACCAGCAACAGTGTGTGAAAACCTTGTGACGACTTACAGAAAACATTTGACCTCTGTCATTGCCAACAAAGGGTAAATAACAAAGTATTTAGATGAACTTTTGTTATTGACCAAATACTTATTTTCCACCATAACTTGCAAATAAATTCTTTAAAAATCAGACAATGTGATTTTCTGGATTTTTTTTTTTCTCATTCTGTCTCTCATAGTTGAAGTGTACCTATGATGAAAATTAGAGGCCTCTCATCTTTTTAAGTGGGAGAACTTGCACAATTGGTGGCTGACTAAATACTTTTTTGCCCCACTGTAAATACTCACATTATATCAGCAAATGTAACACAACATTTACAATGTAGTGCATTTCAAGAGTAACACATGAAACACAACTTTTGCTAAAAAAATAAAGTTAGAGAGGAAGTAAAGACGCACATGATAGATGAGCGGCTGTAATCTCCCACTGAAACATCAGAATACCAAGTGTCTAGTGTGTAGTATTGTACATATTGTATACTCTGTAGAAGCCTGGTGTCATTAGCACATGATTTAATAAAAGTAAACCCAGTGACCATCTGTAATGGCACTGTACTCTGGTACTGCTCCAATCAGAGGCTGCTGGGAAGCCAGAGCAGCTCAGTAGCCTGTAACAAGAAGTGTAGTCCTGATCCCCCTGGTCAGCATCCACACATGGTCCAGAAAACAGGTTTATACCCAGTCTGTTTGAAACAAAGTCTCTAAACCCAGAGACAATGAGCTAAGTTAACATAAGTTAACAACACTGCAGCTGTAAACACCCCGCAATTGAACCTGTTTTTTTTTTTTTTTTTTACCAGAAATTCCAACTCAGTGACGAGGCACTGGGCTGACCAGTGGTGGAAATATGATCAGTCAGTCAGTCAGTCAGTCAGCCCCCCCCCCCGTTATGGTCCAGCCAAAAAGTGGCAGCAGAGTGACAAGGTGCCAGAAACATACATTTCTTTTAGGGCTGCTGCAGTAGGATAACGGCAAAGTATACAGTGTATGTGATATTTGTTGTTTTTTGACAGACAGGTCTGTTGTCAATGTAGAGAGATATTGTTGATGATGGCTGCAGGTGGTATTGGGTCAGATAACTGTGTGGCTTCAGCTCTGTAGACAGTTATGTTCAGGACAGACACTAGAACCTGCTGATATATGCTCAGTATTAGACGTTACTAATAAAAACTACTGACGCTCTGTTCTTGAACACTGTAATGCTATTTGATGTTATCTTGCATGATAACTGAATCAGTTAGCCACATTAACATACTAACATTCCTGGCATCACAGCCACTGAACAGAGAGTTGACACTGATGACGGCTGACTGTAAATGTAGTCTAGTGTGGAACTTTTTCAGTTCTCAGCAAAGCAATGCCGCTGTGTGTGAAGTGTGTGGGAGGACTGTGAGGTGCTGTGGCAACACCACAAACCTTGTTAAGCATCTGTGATTCAATCACAGTACAGACTCTGATGAGGTTATGCAGCAGTGGTCTGGAGAAGAGGAGAGGTGCTGCTTGGGCGAGACAGACTTCACTCAGTGTTTCAGGTACAGCGACAAAGAGAGAGAGAGAGAGAGAGGGAGAGAGAGAGAGAGAGAGAGAGAGAGAGAGAGAGAGAGAGAGAGAAGCTATTGGTGACATTCATCACTGTCACTGACTGTTGGGAAAGTGATTCACATCTGTCCCAGCCTCAGTTTGTGTGATGATGTTCCCAACATTCTTAAAACCATGTAACGCAGTTTCATTCAAAATGAAATAAATATGCCAGATAATTAAATAAATATGATAGACAGACAGACAGACAGACAGACAGACAGACAGACAGACAGATAGATGGTGGTTAAGGTTATGAAGGAAGTAATTAAATAAACAATTGCTACAATAACAAGCTCTATAAAGATCAGGGCTGCAACTGCATCAGTTGTATGATTATTTGATATTGTTTATTTGATTTGTTATTTATTTTCAAAGCTGAAATGTTTTATTGTCAATATTCTGTATATTCTAATGAGACTTGCGTATCCATTTTAAATTATTTACTCTACAGGCATCAAACCTCATCTCATTAATGTAGGCCTACAGTCTAGACCTGGTCTAACTTGTTTTATTAAATTTCATTGTGACGTTGGCAAAGGTATATGCTATCAGTGATGACTGTGCTACAATCTTTAACCCAATCAGGGTTTAAGGATCTAAAAAGCTTATAATAAATGTATGACGTAGACAGAGCTTCAGACAGACGATCATCGACCAAACTGTTGCCAGTGGTGTTGCATTGTGGGTAGAAGAGTTCTGACAAGGCAGAAGAATATTTGGAATAAATAAACACAATATCTCTGGTTCTGCTTTTTGATTGGACCGCAACGGGGCCAGCCATATAATAACAGATGTCACTGACTGACTGATGATATTTCCAGCACTGGTCAGTGGAGTGCTGATCCGCAGCCTACTGAGCTGCTCTGGTTTCATGGCTGCTCTGTTACTGCAGGGAAGGACGAGCACTTCCAATACACTGAGCCTCATCTCTATTTCAGCAAATAAACTACATTCATTACGTGTACTAAAGGAGACAGAGGAATAACTAAACATAAGACACACTGAGCAGAGAGAGCAGGAGAGAGGGAGGGAGAGAGAGAGAAGTCACTGGTAACAAGGCTTTGTACTAATGACTATGACAAACTCTACATATCAAACAGAGGGAGTTAGACATAAAGACCTGCCTCTAATAAAAGTCTGTTATGTTCTGGAGTTGAAGTAACTAAAGACTTAACTATTGTGGATCCAGACAGAGGCTTTGCTCTGTGTGAGAGACTAAATAAGAAAGATATTGTGTCTCTTCTAACTTTCTCTGAGTGATCATGTTACAGTAAATCCAGCTGAAATCACAGCTCAGTCTTTGTCTTTCTTGTCTTTCTTTGTCTTTGATGTCAGTTATAAAATCAGGATTTGACCATAGGTCCAGACCAGTGGCGGCTGCTGGTCTTATAAGGAGGGGAAGCTCATTTTCGGCGTACATCATAAAATGTGTCCGTTTATTTATATGTAAATTCACAGAGTGACAGAAGAGAGGCGCCAAACACAGCTGAGCTTCCCTTGCAGTCTTAGAGCAATCGCCACTGGTCCAGACATATACTAGGTTTAGTCCTAGCCTTGTTTTAACTTGAAGAAGTCAAATATCAAATCCTCTTATTGAATCTGATTAAGTTTTACTTTAATCATTTGCAAATGACTAAAATTTACAATTCACAGATTCAGTTTAGATCTGTGACCTCCTGTTGTTAGGTGAGAAGCCAGAAATATTTCAGTTTTTAGTGGTATATAGACTGATTATTCTGACACATTATGGAGGTCCTGACACACAACCACAAACTTGCTGGGCTCCAAATATTGGTTTGACCTGCATTCATAGTTGGACTGGGACTGCCTTGCATTTAATGTGCCGCAATCAGCTGATTAGTTCTCTGGAGAGGAGTCATGGCATTTACCAACAGACAGATGTTTCAGTGCATCTGTTATAGAACTCACATTCAATAGCTACAACTACAGGACAAATATCAATGAGGGATATATCGTATTACTTCCACACACACACACACACACACACACACACACACACACACAAGATCAGGCACACCAGAGAAACACACTTAAACACTGTCATCAGCAGCCGGGCTCTATCTCACCTCTACATCAGGTCTTTTATTCTCACAAACTGACACACACAGGTGTCATGACAAGGAAGTGGCGGGTCAGCAGTCTGCTGCTAATGAGACTGAACTTAAATGCACACACAAACACCTACACACTGGGCATTTCTCTGTCATCTGAATCATAGCTGCAAGATGATTGAGACAGAGGCTGCAGTCCGCAAGTCTGGATACTGATATGTGATACAAGCGATGTGGGAAGTGAGACAGAAGACTGTGGCATGTTGATATGTTGATCTAGAACTTTAAAATAAGTTTGTATGTACACTGTGTCAGAAACTGGCACATAACCACTGCACCAGAGCGATGTGTAACCACATTCAGCACAGGCATGAGGACGTTACCCGCAAGGTAAGAAGGCTGCTGGTGTTAGCACTGCTAATGTTAGCCACACTTAACAAAGCAGTATGACAATGTTTACCAGCAGGCACCATTATTCCATTTGGGTCTGAAAAGGCTCAGCTCAGTGTTTTCTTACTTTTAGACAAATCAAGTGGTCTAAATTTGAGCTCACGTTTGAACAGGGAAATTAGACAACATCCCTATTACTCAGCTTACTTTGTGTGCAAAGCAAGGTCTAAATATTATTTTTTACAAATCTATTTAAATGGTAGTTTCCAATCTATTACAAACACTTACTGTATAACATAATCTAGTACAACACTACCACTGAGGCCGACAAAATCAACACCTTTGTACCACAGTCCGAACAAAACCGAACATTATTAGTGAGGGATTTATTTCAAGGTTCTTTTTGATTGGGGAGGATTTTCTTTTGTCTGGATACTTTCTGACTGACTCACATTTCAAGTGGATTTGCTAATGCTGTTGCATCTTTGTTAAACTTAATAATCATATAGTATAAAGGTAGATGTCCATGGGTTCTTTGATTATAAAGCAGGTTTAGGTTCTATATTAACACTGTAGAAGTATCAAGATGGTTTTTGGTTTTTAAAACCACAAATATATTTTCTTATGGATCAACACTTCAAATAAAACACAATATGGAGCTTTAACTGTTAAAATCTGTTTGATTAAATCTTACTGTTAAAAAGAAGTTTGCTGAAGTTAACTAAAATGTTCATCCTGGGTTTTGACTGAAACGTCCAGAGTTTTGTCGACTAAAAACAAAATTAACTCTACCTCACAGTGAACATCAGTCAGTCACATGATCCGTTTGTGCTAATGTAGATGGTTCATTAGAAATTTTTGCATGTGATGTTACCATGCAACAAACTTAAGAAAGTAAAGGAAGCACGATGTTCACTGTGATGGCTCACCAGCCTCTCAAGTCTGTGCCAGTTGATTTTCTTGCTCTGTTCACAGCTGGTCAGAATGCTGTTGGCCATGTTTTACCTATTGTATGTACAGTGTTAGAGTCATGTGATGGTCTGAAGAATTTCCAATGGCTTTTAAACAATGTCAAGGAGAACACTGAAAAGAGAAAACGCAACATCAACATCTTGATAACACTGTACCACGTTAATAAGTCATGGATCAATATTAGATCTTTGTATACCAGGTATTTATTTATTACCATTTATAATTAACAAAGAATTGACTAAATATTAAGCATAATATTAATTTTGAAAAAGCGCCACCTGCTGGCCAAAGATGATCATATCTGTGCGGCAGAATCAGCAGTTGGCTCAACCCTTCTGACCATTTCAAAATACCTCCATACCAGGACAGGTGGGGCTTGGACTAATATCAGGTCTTGTTAACAGTTGAATTGGAGATATGTGACTCACCTTTACCCCAGGGTCAAAATGTCGGAAAGTTTCTGAAGACAACAAATACCTCTACCTCCGGGTTAAAACCTCTACACTACTGCTGGCCTAACAATAACTATTATAACAGCAGTTACAACATTTACACAGTGACCTTTTACAGTACAACACAATTCTAACTATTAGTTAAATTTATGGACATCTACCTCTATCAGACTCTTAATGTTAACCTTGCTGTTTTCTAAGGCTGCTCCGCCATCATGTGGTGTTGGACTGATATTACACTGGACTGATGTTACACTCAAAGATAACATTACTGATGACAGGAAAAGCTGTGTTTAGTGCAGTGTTTAGTGTTTTATAACAAGGTGAGACACCTATAAAATTTCTTATCTTCCACTTTAACAAATTCAACACATTTAACAAACACAAAACATAGACACGATGATGTACATACTGTACCATCATTAGTACCCCACCCACAAAACTAAACCAAGCCAAATAAGATTATAATTATAATAAAAAAAACCTCCCCATGACCTGGGAAAAGTTACTGTAGCACTATTGGATGTGCAAGGATGATTGATTTGATGTGGGTCAAATGTTTTCTTTTTCTATGCTGTGGTCTTCTGCAGCAGTATCTCCACTGCTGATATTAAAAGGCCGAACAGGCTGATCAAGAAGGCCAGCTCTGTTCTGGGATGACCGCTCCACCCAGTGGAGATATTGGGCGACAGCAGGATGATGGCTAAGCTATCATTCTTGTTGGAGAACATCTCCCACCCCATGCAGGACTGACAGCACTGAGCAGCTCCTTCAGCAACAGGCTGCTGCTGTCAGGTTGTACAGCAATTATTACTATAATCTGCCATACGTCTTATTCCTCGACCATAAAATTTCGGCACGTAACTCGTCCCTCAGCTTTGAGAAAACCCTGACAAATTATCTATCAAAACATGTGTTCAATCTGGAATGGTGTGCCATGACTTTCTTAGTGATTTGAGTAACCATGGCGATGTAAATGGCAATAAACAGTGAAAAATTAAATATAGAAAATGAATGAAGCGATGCAGTGAAAACGGCCAAACCCACTCCTCTTTGGACCCACGCTGCTTCGTCGTACTTAAACATGAAAACATGGTTGGAACTTTAAACTGGTCAAGAGACTTAAAACTTTTTTGGATTAAACTGTTATTTTAATACCTATTACACTTTTTACAAAATCACAGTTCACATTTCATGTCATTTCTAGATCGTTTCAGATTTTATAATGGGTGTGTAGTGCACGGACTGTTTAGAGTTGCCATCCCTGAAAATTGTCTCAGAAAGAAACAAAAATCTACTGATGTCTTGGGACACCAGTAGCGAAGAAAGCTTTCCAATTTCACTTGTAGTTTTCTCCCTTTGATCCAATTTTCTATGCAAAGTTTCATCTCCACCATGTGGATTCACCACCAAGAGTCTCAGACAGGTAAGAAGAGCTTACTGGAGGCTCTGTGGTAGAAAGGTTAACTAGTTTCTACCAACACACACACAAAAACATACAGCAGTATCACTGGCAATGCTTCAGGTACTACGAGGTGAATGCCACCGTCACATCCAGCCTCTGGCTACGATGCAGTGCTCCCTCACATGCAATTACACAAACACCCAACAGCATCTGACAGCTGATTGATATGCACCTAGCAGCTTGTGCACCAAGACGCAAGCACGTTAAAAATTTCACCAGGAATTTTCTAGTTCAACATATTTTTTATATCTATTGTACATACCAGGTTTTTCCTGCATAGAGAATTGGGAAGCGGCCGCCTCTGTCAAATTTAATGGGCGGTACTTGCTTTCTCGGTACTAGGTGGATTTGACGTTTGTAACTGCAATTGCAGCTGTACGCCACTACGGCAGTGTAGTGGCACTGTATCGTAATCCGTGCATCACGCAGAGCCATCCGAAATTGCCAAAGAAAAAGAATACTAACGCAACCTGGTTTTGCAGCTCTTCAAACAGGTGAATAGGGTCGCCACCCGTCCCGTATAATACGGGATCGTCCTGTATTTGAAAATAAAATGCTGCGTCCTGTATTGAATCAATACGTGACGCCTCCGCCTCCTGGCAAAATTCTAGTACTTGTTTTCTTGGTACTTGTTGGATTTAAATCAATACGGGACACACTTTGTCCCACATTGTTGTTCATGTTATGTCCTCAAAGTACTGTGAATAATGTAATGTCAAATAAAACCAAACCAGTTGCCACCTTCTTTCACATAAAAGGAAGCAACCCTACAGATGAATATTATCTCGTTTACATCCAAGCACACCCAGCTTCTTGAAAAGTTTCCCTAAATTAACATCCAATCGTGTATGTTTTTCTTTTTTCAGAAATGTCTCAAATCACAGATTATTTTAAAAAGAGAGTTCACGAGGAGGAGAATCACGAGGACAGGTGAAACAGTGCAGAGAACAGACATCTTTAGTTCTTCAATATGGAGAAAAAAGTTAATTCATGTTACTGACGAGATACGGTTAATGTGTCAGGACTGACAGTAGGCCTGGTTTTCAGCCACAAGTGCAAGGTGCCGGTGGAGGAGAGGATCAGAGCGCGAGAGAGGAGTCAAGGCGAGAGTACAAAGTCTTTAGGAGAGTATTAAAGCTGACGTTCATTTATTTAAAACTGTAAATAACGTCAGAGACAGTAGAAAAACCGAGACGCTTCATTTCCGCTTATTTCCTGTATCTGTGTCACATGGGTTTCTCCACCTCCCCGCCCCTTTAGGAGACCAGCAGCAGGTCTGAGTGTATTCATTCCAATGGGCGAAGTGAAGGAGATCACAGACTGTCACAGATTCTTTCGCTCCATAGTCGCCAAAATAAGTATTGGACCCAGTTTTCACAAGTCACACGTCTTCAGAACATTCTGACATCAAAATGACATTTTTCAGATCAACAGATCAGGAGAAAATTAACTTTATTGGAGACCTGCCTCTGTCTCAGTGCCATACTCTCGCGAGATCTGTCAACTGCCGACATCATTTGCCAACCGATAACGAGATGTTTAGATGGACCAGTTATTTTTGGATTGACTTACTTATGCGTGAAACCATGGATTAAACTTTAGAACTTAAATAAAACTTGTTTTCATTGCTTAACAACTGCTAAAACAGATAATTAGCCTATTAAATTGACATGACTTCGTACTGGGCTGATCAGATGTCGTTAGTAGATAAAAAACAACGGCAAAAAAGGCCCAAATTTGTCCGTGTTGTATCGTCTACTGCTGTATTCTTGTGGCAGGGATAAGTAATCCATCAGTTAGAGTTAGAAATGCCCGAGCTTTGTGCAGCAAAAGGCTGTAATAACAAGAAAAACAGATCTGTCTTTTCTTTTCCCAAAGGATGCAGAGAGGTAAGTCTAGACAGGGAGAGATTTTAATATTAGCAACTGTCACATTTCATGCCAGTTGCATTCGCTTGAGGGAGGGGTTAAGAGACAACGCCCACTTCGGAGACCGGAACTGTTTCCCATTTCATACCACTGGTGCTGCCTGTAATGCGGTATCTTCTGTATAGAGGATCTTTGATAACATCAAGAAAAGTCAGAACCCATTGTCTGATCGCCAGAGTGTGTGGGAGCTTCCACTGTACAGCGATCCTCCTCTTAGCGGCTGTTAAACTGACAAGCACCATTCGCTTCTGATATTCAGGGACCTGAAGTGAAGAAATGTCGTTCAGTTCCATCACCTGAGGCTCATAGATATAAGACTGATTCCCACTGTGTGTTTAATGAGATCACACACTGTTGATGCAGCAGTCATTACTGTAGGAACAAAATGTTTTAGCACATGATTCAGAATCAGACATAGTGACTGAACAACTCCACTGTTTAAATAATGACTATGTTTAGGCCAAATAAATAAAGTGGTTTAGTGTCTCTCCACCTACATTTTACTCCTGACTCAAGTAGACTTTAGCTGGAAACACAAGTCAGTAACATTTTAATAATTTCCAACCAACCATTTTTCTGTAATCAGTGTAATACTATCCAAGAAAAGGCAATATTTATTATTTTATTTTACCATTGCTTCTGTCTTTCATCCTGACCACTGTGCAGATATGGTCAGCCAATGTATTTGTCAGGCAGTCACCACCACACACTTGACCTTTGTGTTGTGCATGTGCAAAACTCACATAAAGTCATTATGGATTCACCTCCAGAATCTCAGCCTGAGGAAGAATCACCATGGACACACTGAAGCAGTTATTGTTTACAAAACCAAAGCTGACAGTATTTTACTTTTTGGGTTTATGTTATGGCCATTGAACAAGTTGGCACTATTTTTTATTTTTCTTATTTTCAATTTGATCCTTTTTTTCTTCTTCCAGTGTAAAGTAATTGGTAGATTGCAAAGCTCTGCTTTTACAGTAACTTACGCAACGCTGTTTATATATTTAAACTATTGACAGAAACGTGTGTTAAATATAAATCCACAAAATACCACTTGAGTTAATCCATACCCGCACTTTGATTAAACTAATGAAGCTGAACTTTCTACTTTCTAAATTGAAAGTAGCGACAGGTGTTGGTGCATTCATGAATATTTTAAATATAGAGATTTTTTCTAGTTTACCTGCCACTCCGTCATGAAGCTCTTCACCTCCTCGGATGATGCACTCTTGTGTCTTCTGAACTCGTCCTTCACATACTGGTCACCGAGGGCTCTTAGATCTATAGGGAGGAACCGGTGCAGGACCAGAATCCTCTTGTACAACGAGCGGACCGTGGAGACGTGAGCCGAGGCCGCCATTACGTAGTAACTCTAGTTTCAAACAGTGTACGTTTAAAACTGATGACTGGTGTCCTATTGCTCAAAAACAGCGACAGGCATTACGGTGTGTGAAGCTAAGGACAGAATATCCTCAATGATAGTTATTCAACACATGTCCTTGTTTATTCCGGAAGTTAACCTTCTCTTTCTTCTATGACAAACGCACTAAGAACCGCATGACCGCCACCCACTGGAGCAGTAGCGCGGCAGAAAAAAAACTACATTCTCTGCATTTTCATCAGAGTAGTTAAATAAGTATCTACGATGAAAATAGTCCCCTTCGTTCATCATAGACTCAACATTACAGAGCAATCTACACGTTCAATGCATACTGGCACATTACAGTGAGTGTATAATCCGAAATGGATAAATGTTGACCATTCGTTTATATTATATTTACATTTCATTGGTTAAGTGTTCTATAATTTGTGAAGTGAATGTGCTTCCAAAAGCGAAGTGAGACATCACGTCCTTTTAAAAGAAGTACAAAGTTTAAGTAACAGATGAGCTCAGCAAATAAGAATATTCTGTAATCAATCCAGATGCTGGTCCTCTTTGAAATTACAAATCATAATATTTACTATTTAATGCCTATGTACAACCTGCCTCCCCTTTTTCCATGAGTTGATCAAGAGCACAGTTCTATTATTCATGAGGTAAATTAGCCACAGCTTGTCCAACTGATTTGTTTGTTAATGTTAGACATCATATTGTTCTGGAAATCCTGGCAGCAGAAGCCTGAGCAACACAGACACACAAACAGGTGAGCTTCGGGCTCTCAGGTGAGCTATGATATCACCGACACACAGACAAGAGGGGATACTGAAAGGGAGAAAGAGAGAGGGTCTAGCTGGAAGGTTTAAGGCAAGATGACTGAATGTCCATCTGGGTGAAAAAAATACAAAAAAAGGACTACTAAAAGATTCTCAAAAAGGAAGGTTGCTCTGTTGAAGTATCAGCTTGTATTTCATTGATCTTATCAGGTAGTTTGCCAAACTTCTTTATATGTGAATGTCAGTGTCAGGTACAACAGTAGTTTTCTTCAGCATGAACATTGCTCCCAGTTTCTAGGGCAGGAAAGTGATTATTATACAATAATATCATTATATTAATAATAATCATAATAGAAAAACATTTTGTGGAATTTATAGATATAGACTACATTATTTTCATAAACATAATAATAATTATAATTATTAGTCATTACCACCTTTAATGTCAGATGAAGACACCAAACAGACAAACCAAAACCTTTCTGCTTAGCATTACATTCTTTATTCCTACAATTGGAAGTCTGCACACACAAAATCAGTTTATCATGCATGCTTTACATTTTAAACTGTAAAGCTACATCTGTACAAGTTCCTTACATCAGTTATTGATAAGATATTAGGGACATCAGTCCACACTTGCTTCCTTCCAGTGTGAAGAACCTTAAACAGAAGCCTCCTCCAAATCACTGTCCCAACGTGGAAAAGCCTGCCTCAGAAATGCATTCAGAAACAGACTGCAGGACAAGGAATACAGAGCACCTACAATGTGAGTCTGCAGTGAATACTGTTTATAATTGTCTGACAATAAGATTTCGACCATAATCTGTAAATAAAGATGGACGTAGGCTCCATTTTGTCACCCACAGGTTTCTGAAGAGCGGTTTTGAAGCTCAGAGGGAACTGGCTGAACACATGATTATTATTTACTGAGAGATGTGCATCCCTTTTGCTCAGTGTGCCCAGCTAATCAACATTTTAAACTCAATATTTAACCAATAGTCAATGCCAATCCATCTTGCATTAATCCAGGGTTGTAACTAAAGCTTGACTGAGGGACTAGATAATCATTGTCTTGTTTTACAATTATGTGAGCCATATATTGTCTGAACTGGTCTCATGCTGCTGGAAAGCACCAATCTCATTTGGACTTTGTTCACACACATGACACAGTTATGTGTACTAAGGTGCAGCTTGTAAAAATTGTTGACTTTTTGCATCCATCAAACAAAATAAACTGCTATATTTCAGACAGTTATTTGGTTGGAACCAGTGTATGGATTTACAATGATAAATTGAGGGGGGCAATCCTCAGGAAGGAGGAGGGGGGCATGTCTGCCTGTTGCTGGTGGATTTTGTTACTTTTGGAGAGAGCTAGTGTAGTTGTTGATAGCAAAGTTAGCTTAGCATTAGCTGAGGGATGCTGGACCAACAACCTTTCAGATTGTTTATCATGTCATGCAAAGCATCATGGGTGAGAAATAAAGTGATTAATGTGTAATTTTCACATATTTTTACAAATTGTCTTGTCATTATATATTATATCTATAATAAATATCTCAATATACATTTCTCTATAATGTGTTTTATGTGCAGTATAAAATTTGCCATTGGTTTTAATCTGTTCTTATGTCTGTAAATCACTTTGTAAAGTTGTAAATTTAATTAATTAATTATGATATAATTGTAGGGATGTCATTGTGCTCTAACTTATCAAGTAACATTATTTTGCATGGCCTTTATAAGGTATAATGCTGCTGAATCAGTTCCATGTGTGAAGCAGTTACCTGTTGGCAGGTGTTTGTAAGATTTTCCAGTGGGTGGTGATCATTCTTTTTGATGACGTGACGGGATGCGTTTATTCCAGCTCCAGCCGGGCTGAGACTGCAGAGATCAAATCAGTTTTACTGGGAACACCTGTGAGGGAGGGAGTAGTGATCCTGTGAAGTCTGCCTTTGTTCCTAAACAACCTCCGGCTTTGGGCTCAGCTGGTAAAAAAATTTAATTACTGATAAATAATTAGTGATTGAAATGATTATTTCCATCGCTCATTCACAGTTCTTGAAGCATTTAAGGTTTTATTTTAATGGTATCAGTTTATCTTCAGACAGCTGATTTAAATTCAATTGACTGGAGAGTTTAACACAGGTAAACCGTGTAGTTAGTTATTTAATAACTAACTGTTTAATCCCACACTGTCCCACAGGTAAATCGGGAGGATGAGGCGCATCCCGTCTAATTTAATCTTCACCACTGGACTGTTGATGGGATTTTTCTGCCTTCGGTTTGTATTTGACTCGAACTTTTCACCACAACAGCGCGATGTCAGACCCGCTCCACAGCCGGTCCACAAAGGTAGGCTTTCTGTTCTAAACTTTTTAGGTGTGGGTCATAAATAAATGCATAATATGGTCAAATGTTTTCCAGTTGCCGCACCTGTTAAGAAGACCTACATGTTGCGTTTATATTCTATTAAAACTGATATATTTAATTTTTGGATGTCAAATATGGACACAGGTTTTCTTAGAGCCAGTGAGTCTGCCAGTGAGTAAATTACTCAATATGCTGCCGTTTTTTCCCTGTTTGTACCAGTGTGACTACTTAATTGTCTTGAATCATCATAATCCATTCAGAAGTTTTTTCCTTGCTGTTTATATTGAAAGGGCACAGTCTGCTTAGCGCTGACTTCATATTTGTTTGCAATGGACTGTACACAGCTGGTGCTGCCATACTCAATGCATAATAGCATTTCCTTAAAGTACTCCTCATTTGCAATTCGAGCTGCAACCTGCTTCACATGCAAAGTACGTGTATGTAAAAACGGAAATGTCACAGAATGATCTCTCAGTTGGGATTTATGTTCTGGATGGAGGCTGGTCCAGGACGTTATTATCCCTTATCTGCCGCCATCTTCACATGTATTTTATAAATGTAGGCTGTTAGAATCAACGAGACAAAAGCTGCAAACAGTCATAAGTTAAATACACTGCAGGTTTTTACGAAACCATGTGTATTAGAAATGAACTATATTGCGATTGTGACCAGATGACCTTTTCTGTTCTTGGGTCTGAGCTCTGCTTCATGAGCTGGACACCATAAATTTTGGACCTTCAGTTTTCTATCAATTTATTGGCTATCATAAATTTTGAATCTGGAACTCTGATTAATAATTACCTTAAATTACCATATCAACAGTAAATTGAAGGATTGGAATTCTACAAAGTAGGGGTTGGCAATATTCACAGTCTCAGTTTGCATTGTATTAAACTGTAGCTCTGGGGCATTGGTTGTAAATCAAAGCTGAACATTTCACCACATTCAGCTCCAAACAATGTTACAAAAAGGTGGTGTGAAAAAAAACTTTTTTTTCCACCACATTTACTGCAATTTTTGTGGAACTTTTGTCATTTACTTGTTGAATGTCAAATCTAAATATTTAAACTCTTGTAGGAAAGAATCCGAGAAAAAAACATGTTACGTACACACACACACACACACACACACACACACACACACAAAATCACAGCCACAACCTTTGGCTATGGTTAGCAGGAGGCTAAACTATTAGCAACATTCAACGTAGCCCCTTACCTGCTTCCATGGTAAATCTACCTACACAACCAACTGCTACAACACATTCAGAATATGATGTGATTGACCAAACTCAAGGGCTAGATTTTGTAAAGTCTGAAACGGAACCAAGAGCAGGGGTCTGTTCCAGAAAGCTGAGTTAATGAGCCCTGAGATGAGAAACTCTGTTTTCAGTTCCTGAACAGCAGATCTGAGTTAGTTCAATCAACTCTGAGTTAACCACGTGCATGAAGAATATAAAAAGCCATCATCAATGGACCTCTTAGTCAACGATTCACTTTGGCAACGGGTAAATAAAGAGCCGAGCTTCCATTTTAATCCAGTGGTTCCAGAAAGATGAATGTACAGTAACTGCAATGCTGTTAAAATAGTTTGACTATCTGCGGCATGTATTCAAATCCTCACTTTTAAACTACATTTAGTCCAGTTTTTAAATGCTAAAGTATTTTCAGCTGCACTGCTGTCATCCTCACTCAAAAATGTGACCAATCAGAACATGAGAAATGATTCCTCATAGATCTGTCTGTGTCTTAAGCTTTAGATTTTTTTTTTCAATTTGCAGTGCTCAATTTACAGTAAAGGTTTCAGTGCAGAGGAACTGACTGACCATATGACAGGTGTCCTCATAGTCTCAGTGTTCTAGAGACGGACAGTGCAGATTTAAATCTGAGCTGAGGATGAAGCCTCCATGTGTGACATTTGAATGTCAGAGGTCTCTGTCTTCGTCCTCAGCAAGCAGGTCAGCTTCACAGACTCAGTTACCATGGTAACAGACTCATCTCCGTTTCTGGAGCAGAAAACCCAGAGTCATCTCAGGGTTAAGAAACTCAGTTTTCCCTAAACCCGCTGTCTAGAATTATCCCTCAGGAGCAGCCGTGTAGTTTGCTCTGAAAACTTGAATGAAAACATACTGAAATGTAATGCAATGTTTTCAGAGGCAATAAAAATTTTAGCTATGCTTCCTGATATCAAAAGATCATGTCCTCTGTCATTCTGGCCTATTTTGTCTATTACACATTGAGTAAGAGATACTGCTCCTGCACCCATCTTCTAGTACAAAAACCATAAAGCCTATAATTAATCCAGGTATCTGGTTTGACAGGTTGACTTGGCCCACTGCCTGTAAATGTTGCAACTGTAACTAGACTCTCCCTTCTTCTCATAATGTAGTGGAGAAAATGTGATTTAATGTGTGAAGACAATGAAAATGAGAAACTGTAATGCATTGTATGGATAGGTGTTTTTTCTTGCACAGAAAATGACAAAGAAAACAAATAGCATACAGTGCAGGGAGAAGCAAGAGTCCAAATGGCTCATTTAAAGCCCCACCTAAGTAATGTTGAAATATCACAAAATTATTAAAAATACCAAATGAACATACAAGAAAATAACCTGACTATATAAAAATGATGAGAAAATAATACACCGGGACTCTGAGCTTTGAGCAAAGTTCTCGGCTTCTAGTTTTCTGCATCGTTCTTCTAGCTTCAGCTTTTCAGCCTCTAGCTTTTAGCTTCGTTTCTCCGGCATCTCGCTTCTTAGCATCTTAGCTTTTTGGCTTCTCCCAGTTTCTAGCAATGTTTGAATTGATCACGACTGTTTTATCCCCTGGGGGCTGGCGCATGTTTCAGGGGGCGTCACCCGTCTTCTCCTGTGTTTCCACTTTGAGAAGAGTCATTTTCCACAGAACTTTTGAATAATTTAATTCTAGAGTTTACTTATAAACTCACACATCCATCTTCCACCATGACCACAAAACATTAAATGAAATAACATATAAACCTAATGGCACTAATAATGACAGATGGGAGTAATACGAGTGTTGATTTCATATTACATCCTTCAAACCTGGAATTAATCATAATACAAGTGGCTAACCGATCAAACAACAATATACACATTTCCTTAAGATAATAGTCTATAAATATGGATTACACAGCAGTTCTTTGACTGTAACAATAATAATATGGACATGCTGGATGTCATGTAGTGTGTGTTACCTCGTGTGAAGGATGCTGACAGTATGTCACTACCCAGGACTGGAATGTGGGTTGTATAGTTTATGACTCTTATCTAGAGAGGGACAAAGGAAGGGAGGTTGGAACGTGTGTGTGTGTGCGTGTGTTTTCAGAGAGACCAGGATTCACACCTTAGTGATAATCAGACCTTTTGTTGTTACTTGTCCTATATAAGAAACAATCGAATATCATTAGACAAAATCTTATTGTTACAAACTGGAAATTTTGCCTATGTTTGACCTTTGGTCTGGTTCTGTGTCTCTCTGGCATGCTAAAAGCATGGACTGTTTGTGGGAGAGGGGTCCTTTGTCTCTGTTTCCTATCAACTTGATAGTTTTTTTTCTTTCAAAAATGAAAACTATGAACTGAGTAGCTATTCTATAATCTAGGCAAAGCTGAATTATTTCTTATCCTTTGTGGAGAGTTACCTTTTGTTATGGCTGCTATGTTAGCAGTTAAACAAAAGGGCCTATGTCTAACTATTGAACAAAAAAAATGTACATGGTGTTACACAGTAATGTATGAGAAGAGAGAGAGAGAGAGGGAGAGAGAGAGAGAGAGAGAAGAGAGAGAGAGAGAGAAGAAGGAGAGGAGAGAGAGGAGAGAAGAAGAGAGAGAGAGAGAGAGAGAGAGAGAGAGAGAGAGAGAGAGAGAGGAGAGAGAGAAGAGAGAGGAGAGAGAGAGATTTGTTTTTAGAAAACACATTTATTTTCTAATAAATAGAACTGTTTAACAGAAATAATCCTCAGGATGTATCAATAAACACAACAACAATGGTTGATAAAAAAACCATCGATAAAAACCCAGAGGTTAGAAAATCAGGCTTCTCCCTTCAACACAGAACAGAGAGCTGAGTGAAGACACGCACTGAGAAGACAACACTCATCAACATTATTCATGAGTAACGTAAAACCTGAAGTCTGCTGTGATTCTGGCTTTCAAACTACAGCTGACTTAAACAGACAGCAGCTCCCACCATGAAACACCATTTACTTTGCTTTTCCTGCCTTTTATAAAATGGACAGTTTGGCCTGTCACTACAAGAAGCATTAAAATCAGTTGCCATTTTTTTGCTTTTCTTTTTTCGATAGCCAGCACCCAAAAATAAAAGCAGTTTCAGACACAAACTTCTCACCGAACAGTTTAAAAAGCAGGTTTTCAGAGTCTTACAAACAGAGACTTAGAAGTCTTTTGGTACCAATATTTATTTTGGACACAGGTGAAAACATTTCCCCTCTGTTCCTGACAGAAAGGACATTTAAGAAGACAACTGTGGGGTTGTCTTAGAGAGCAAGCTGTTAAGCCAGGCGTCGTCCTGCAGGATTCTCCACATGCAGATGCTACTGCCGAGTTCTTAATTTTAAAGGCGGTTTTAAAACAGCTCCACACAGGTTTAGCAGTGATCCTGCACTTTAATTTTCTCACACAATTGTGCTGGTTCTACGCACTCCAAACTTTCTTGTTTAACGTTGTACACAGTTATTTGATACAGAGCTCTTACATTGAGCGCATGTAGAGGTCTGCAGGTGCGCATGTTTATACACAACAGGGTCCAGTAGTCCAGTGGATGGATCCTATTTAAACGCAGTTCAGAAAAAGGGTCCGTTCCATCGGAGTGTTTATTCCAGAACAAATAGGTCCTTTATCATTCCTGATTCCTCTCCACCTCAGTCTTTTAGTTCCATGTGTTAAATTAAATGTCTCTGGTGTGGACGATGTGACCCTCAGACGCCCAGTAAGAGAAGCTATGCCTCTCGCTGTCTAAAGTCTGGCACTGCATGCGTCTATATGTGTCTAGCTTCACATGTTCGCAACGCTGAAAGACGCAGGACGCTGTGGTGAAGACACAGGTCTACTATTGTCCTGACATCAGTTGGTCTCGTGGATTAGAGCTCCTCCAGGAGCCAGTAACAGTGGAGCTGCAGGTGTCCTAGTCTGATCAATTTAAAAAGGAGTCCATGCTACTACATAAGTTCCTGATAAAGTGGTATTAGATCCAACCACACGTATAATAAGTACATTCATTAAAACACAAAGAATCTGTTAAATCCACCATGGCCACTCCTTAAAATGTTATTTGTCATCGACTGGTTTCCCAACCACGTCATTCAGCTGCGCTGTGAGGTAGCGTTGGATAACCTGTAATCTAAACGCTCATTATCTGCTCTCCAGGTGTAACCCAACCCTGCCGTCCCTCTCTTCCTCGAGCAGGTAAGATGTAACACTCTGTGGAACCAAGTGCAGTTTGTCCAAAAAGACAATTAACAACATCATGGTCTGTACTTTCTGCAGCAGCCAGGCAGGAGGGCCGTACATTTTAACTTGTGCCACAGAGTTGATGCCACTAAGTTATTAATAATCAGCCACTCCTTCCTCTGTATGCAAACTTGAGGTAGCAGCCACCTCACGTTAGGCAACTCACCTCCATCCTTCTCTCACCACTCCCTCCCAGCTTCCTTGACAGTCTGACTGTCTCCCAGATAAACCCCGGTACTCTACAGGCCCTCCCCTCCTTTATGCTCAACCTTCCTGACAGCTGAAGAACCTGCAGACGCAACTCCGCAACTGCCTAAGGCCCGTTTACTCTTTGCCCAGATTGATCGTGCAGTCTGAGATTCTCCCAAAAGTGTCTAACAATTTTCCGCACTGTGTGTGCATCATCCTGTTTTTTTATAATAACATATAATGTCAATCTGCGTATGCGATAGAATTAAAACGTGTTCAAATCAGGTAAACTAGAAATCGATAGCAAGACGCATATTGTGCAAATTGGCCTCAATTGAAAGTGGGCATATTTACATCCCAGGACATCGAGCAGCCTACTGTCTTTACTCCAACCTGAGTCACTTTAAGGGGTTTACAGCAACCACCGATTCATTTTCAAATACACTCTCAACGTCCCTCCGTTAAAAACTTATCTTGGGCAATGAATCCCAGGGCTGAGGCCAACTCTGCTAAACCTCCAGAGGTAACGCGTTGCTCACCCGGTAAAAGCCTTTTCCTGGTCCGACGAAAATCAAGCAGCATAAAAACCAAGCAGAGCTTCAAAAGATCGAATCATGACACATTGTCAACTAATGGACCACGGGCACAGTAGGTCTGAGATCTGTGTATGATGGTCATCACCGTCTTCAGTCTGTTGCAGGACTTTAGAAGCAGTTTTATAGTCTGTAGCCGTAAAGAGACGTCGAGTTTTGATATGTCCTGAGGATCTCTCTTCTTTGCAACTAAGTCAGAATCCCTCGTCGCAGGGACTCTGGGGGAGATAGTCAGAAAGCTCTCTGTGAAGCTCTATGAGTCTGTCTTTAGTTATTCGAGAAAGCTTTGTAAAACTCTAGGTGGTGCGCCGTAAATCCAGGGGCCCTCCCCTGCATACTCTGGGCAGCGGCCAATGGAGATTACCTTGTGGTGCAGAGGACCTCAGCTCTTGTTGGTCTCCTCCGAAGACCCCTGGCAGCCACCGCAGAACAAGTTAAAAGCCCGTCATCCCTCACGTGTAACTCACTTTCCAACAGATGGAGTAGAAAGTCAAGCTCTTGTCTGATCTCGCTTGTCTTCAGTCAGCAGGTGATCTGCAAGCTGAGTGCGAGCGTGGATGAACCTGCTCTGCCCATTCTTCTTTCTCAGCGCAGTGAAAAAGAAACTTGGACGGTGAGTCATCAGAGCAAGCGTCTGAAAGCGAGACCGGATCCAGCGCCCTTGTCGCTTTAGAGCCGCAGGCAGGTCCGCCAGTACGCGCTTTTTTTGGTTTTGAGGCTCTTCAATACAGCTCGATGTCTTGTCCTGTACTCTGCGAGCACTTTGGCAGCTCCACTATTGTCAAATTCCCAGATCTCTTATAGATTTGGTGATGTCCGAGAGAATTGAGAGTGTACTCGTTTGACAAACTGCTTGATACTCTCCAACTTTCCCAATCCCACCCAACTGCTTAACGTGTAAATCCCCTTTTTAGTTCTAAAACCTCCCCAGAAAAATAAAAACGTTTCTTTAAAATGTTCATGTCCACAACACAAAGGCAGTGTTAATAGTGCAATATGCAGAACTTGTGTTTTTACATTTGCAGATATACACAGGGTTACAGGACACAGCTAATGATACGAGAACCCCGTCAGGAGAAGTATCTGCGATCCTTTAAAAATACTAAAATGATCTCTAAACAATAAAACGTGTCTAATCTGGCCATCGAGAGAAAGCTTCTCTTGGTCTGGACGCAAGTGTACTGCGTCCTGTTTGCATGTGTTTATCTCTCCATAACTCAGTTAAACTTTGAGCCTCTTCAACCAAGCATGCTTCATGGCTGCGTTTTGAAAGCGGCGGCATGCAGGATTCAGCTGTGATTCCTGTCAGCTGATCGTTTCGTTGGAGTTAAAAATCTCCCTCAAAAATAAACTCTTCAGGCCCACACTGACTTAAAACCACAGCTAGTTCATTTAAAACTTGAACTCTGGCAGGTTGTGTTGGGAGCGTATACATTTAATAAAACAAGGAGTAACAACGCTCAATATTTGGCTTCTGACACCATCCAGTCTCCCCTCCATGCATTCCTCCACCACATGAGACTGGTGGCGAAAGTTTTTAAGGAATGAGGAGTGGGCACTCCTCCACTGTCCTAGTTAATACTTAAAACCACTCCCGTCCATTCCACTCCTCCAGTCAGTCTCATTTAATAAGAGTGCTGTGGTGTTTCCTGCCCACCAACATCACATTAACTCATCTTTTTCATTTTATCAGTTCAAACAGACTGGTCTCTCTCACATCTCTGCCTCCATTTATATTAAGATGTGAGACTTTAAAATCACTCCATGTCCGTTCTGATGTGAGAAGCCACCAACACACTAAGACAGACAGAACCAGACTGTCTTTATGCTGTTTCTGAGTCTTCATCATTATTGCCAGTGGTTCTTGTTTGAGTCCTCAAGGATAGTTTTTCAGTCGTAGTACTTCCTGGTCAGTATAACCCCCTTTTCTCTGCTGTGCTCATCTGTGATCTGATAGATCGTATAAACAGTTCTTTGTCTGTAAATTATTCTTCCACTCCTTACTTTTGTTCATAATTTTTCGCTTGTTTGGCAGGAACTTTTTAACTTGTTGTATTTCATTAATTGGTTCCTCCTGCTGTGATCGCAACAGACAGCTGGTGAGTCAGTGTGAGGCTGGCTGCCTTCATCACAGTCCCTCTTCCTCCTCCTCCTGCCTCCCTCCATGCCAAGACCTTCAGACTCTGGCCTTGCAACCCTTCTGCTTCCCTCTGATGGTCACTAGCTCTTTCCTTGCCGAGAGCCGTGGTCCCCTGTTGGCTGGTTTTTCTTTTTAGAACAGGGACGTGGTTAAAATCATTCTGTGACTACTCGCCTGGTGGCAATTCGAGACGGTGCTTCGCATCGAGTGGCGTGCTCTCTACTTGTGTGTATCTCCGTCACATGCTGACTCTCTACAGTAGGTCGACTGTCACTGCTGGCTGAGTGTTTGCAGTGTTCACCACAGTCCTGCTCTCCTGCTGCCGCTTTCATCTGTCACTTTTTCTCCCATCCTTGTGTTGACTGACCAGCTGTTATCATCAGTCCCTTGTCCTCTGAGTGTCAGAGTCTTCTTGACTATGCTGTGTCTGTTTTGTCCCCTCACCTATCTTTGTCCAGCTTGTCTCCTGTGTGTCTCCTCTCTTTTTCTCCTCCTCCCTCTGTTTTTATCAGCAGAGGAGACTTTATCAGGACAGGCTCGGACTAAATGACCCTCACTCCCCACAATCCAAAAACACTTTTAAAGTCCAGAAGTTTCACAAAACACAACAATAATCAAAATCCATCCACTCTCACATTAAAAACGAGACTGAGCTCCTCGTCCCTTGTTTGGTTGAGGATCATCAGAACCTGCCGTTGGTGTGAAACCTACATATTCAGCAGGGAGATTTACAGCCCGACGGCAGTGTCCCCTGAATCTGGGAAACGATCTTCCGTGTCTCGCAGCCCCCTCAACAAACCTCATCACTGCATGAACGGAGGGATGTTAGATATTGGTGAACTCTTTTTAGCCGTGTGGCGAAAGGAGGAGACACCGACACAAACGTGTCATTCATCGACCCACTCCGGTTTCCAATAATCTTATTTACTTTCTCGACGCTGTCACAAAGATCACAACAGCGCCCGTTTAATTACCGAACAGCAATTTAATGCTGGCTGTGACGGCACACGAACTTCTCCACGCGCAAACTGCAGTCTCACTGGAGCACTGAACCGCAGCAGTAGATTTTAAAAAACTCATGTTTCCCGTGCTGAGTTGGTGAACTCCATGTGGCGTTCACAGGTCCGCACGGCCGACCAGCGAAGACGCCGGGCCGACCGCAAAACAAACCCCCACCTCCTATTACACACCAAAACTAACACCATACAACCCGAACTACACACTATTATTACAACATCTACAGAAAACTAGAAAAGATAGAAAAACTCGAAAAATCTCACAAAAAACGCTCTCTGCAGCACCACGCTCCTCTCACTCCGCCATTCACTCAGAGAGAGAGAGAGAGAGAGAGAGAGAGAGAGAGAGAGAGAGAGAGAGAAAAAAAACAGGGAACCTCTAAAGGTTACTATATTGCTTAAACTAATTGGACCTAGTTGCTCAGGGGTTAACTAGTCATACAGGATTATCTAACATTTATCACGTTATTTACACCATCTCAGTCTGTTGTGGTACTGACTAAGGTGTTTAACACTGGAAAGAGGGACAAATATGTATAAGTAAACATGTCAAATGTTACAATGGCTAAACTAAAAATTGTAGGACCAGTATCCCAAAGCATAGCAGGCAATAGCATGGTTACCAGTTACGTGTGAGCATAGACAACCTATAATATTGATAGCGGCATAGCAGTGTGTCCACTGCACCTGTGGTCTTGAGCAGGATCTTATAAGTGTATTTGCAGCCTGGTGAATCACCCCCACTTGTACACATTTTAAGCAGTCGACAAATACCGTACGTTTAAATGGCAGAGAGGATTGTGAAAGGTGGATTTGACTGAAGACACAACACCAGCTCTTTTCAACACAACTAGTACTAAAACTGTTTACAGTCGCACCTGGCACCTTAGGATGTTTCAAGTGTGCACTGTAGTTCATAGTCTGATTCTAAAATTGTCATAAAGCATGTAGTGAGAACGGTTGTCAAACCTCAACTACTGGTAATAGGCACCTGTGGGTGCTTACATATTTTTGTTATTTATGACCTGATTGGGACAAGATTGTCCCAGAAGAGTCTCATGAGGGCTTTGTGTGGTTTGCACTGTGTGCGGTTGAGACATTTGGGAGTTAGCTTTTCTTGAGTTTTGCTAGCCTTGTTGTGGTGCATAACAGGAAAGAGTTCATCTAAGAACATGTGGGGACTTGAGCAGTGGGGACGGAACTTACAGGTAAGTCTTCCTGTGCTTGAACTGGCTGTTTCAGTTGCTTGAGTGAGAGCGTGATACAGCCATGTGTCCCCCACTTGGAGTTTGTCATGGGAAGCTTTTTGGTCATAATGGGCCTTGTGATTTCTCATGCTCTTTTCCAGGTGTGTCTGGGCAAGGGCAAAAATGGTCTTGGTCCTCCTGTGTCTTGCACATGGTGATTTGTGCGCCTGAATTGGCATCACCCCCCCTGTGGTTTTGAGGCACCACAAGCATAGGAGAAGTGAGTGACTCAGAAACATGGACCTGATGGTAGGAACCAAAGAAAGTGGGCATGGCAGCAACGGCAGTTGAGACATTAAGACACATAGAAGGCGCAGCAGCTGTTGAGTGACAACGCAGAAATCAGGGGTGAGAGGGTGGGAACAAAAGTAGGGGTGCGGTGGAGACCCCAGGGCGGATGTCCTAGATGTGCCCTCCAAAGCGCCATGTTTGGTTGAAACATCAGTCAGTCAGATGGGACACGTTGAGCCATTGTTTTGGTCTCTTTCACCTCAAGAGCACAGCACAGAGCTGCAGTGTTTAGGGGGAGGCAGGCAGAGGTTGGCAGACTTGTGCTCTGGTCCACTGGGGCCATGGTAAAGTTCTTCAACCACCTCGATGGGCTGGTTTGAGAGACTGTGTTGAAATGTAGCCTTTGGTGCTACCAGTGTGACTGGGAAGAGATCAGCTTTCTAGCTTTCTTCCTTAAGCCAGTCACTCAAAAGATGTTTGATAGTTTTTATGTGTTCTTGGCTAAGACTAGATGATTTAGTCTTAATTTCAGCGTTGTCGGTTTTCTGCTGAAAGGATCATTTGCTTTTGCCTTTGTTCATGTTCTCATCAGATTGATGTAGTGGAGTTTGGTTTTCGCCTTTTCTGTCCCTTATAGTCAAAAGCATTACGGTTTTCCCATTGGTTAGGTGGGAACCTGTTTCGGTGGGGATTTGAGGCGTAAAAGTTTGACTCAAGTCTTGAGTGTCTCTGTCCTTTGTCAGACCAATGTGTTCTGGAAGACTTATGGTCCTCACAAGTTGGTTGGGGCTTGCTGTTTAGCAGGCCAATAAGTTTTGGAAGGGTGTGCGTCTGAGCCATGCAGTTCAATGCCAGGAGCACCTTCTAGCTCCATGGGCAAGAAATTTGTGCTGAGGCTGAAAATGGTAGCCGGCTCTGCCTGTTTAGTGTGGGATTGCATTTGTTTTGCAAATCCAAGCGAGGCGAGTTCGCGTAGCCGTTGGCTGGTTGATGTGCATGGGTTTGCCAAGACACCAAGATGACGACTGGTACTAGGATGGAGGTTGTGGACAAAGAGGGTTTTGAAGTTCAAGTCTTCCTCCATCCCTTGTTCGTTTCTAGAGCCAAAGTATGCCTGAAGAAGGCGATAGTAATATTGCTGGGGAGGTTCTTGTCTTCCCTGCTTAACTGTTATAGCAGCAGTTAAGCCAGCTGGTGAAGTATGGTCAGAGAACTCCTGCTCTAATGCTTGGCGGAGAAGGTCATAGTTCACTCTGACATGGTTTGGTTGATGCTCAATGAATCTGCTTACCTCATGACTAGATGTCACCTTGATCAGGTACATCCTGTCATTAGCAGTAGCCTTTGGGAACCGCAAGTAAAAGTCGATGTCATTCAAGAAGGTGGTGATGTCATGAGAACCATCAGGACTGGGTTCAAAATGTGATATATTGTGAGCAATCTTATCTAGCTCTGGATCTGAAGGACTCTGTGATATGTGGGTGCTTGAAGATAGATAAGACCTCGAAGGAGGAATCACTCTAGTCAAGTCTGGAGGAGTTCTGCTGGCCCCGAAGGGGTCCGGCTTAAGAGGAGAAGACACACCTCTTTGAACTCCCCTATTAGGTGGCTCATCTTTTCTTTCCTCTTGGAAAGTTTCAGTCAGGTATGGTTGTTGGGTTCGATCTATCTTAAGAGAATGTTGCAGTTCTCTTTTAACGGCTACCAGTTCTTTTTCTATAATTTCTTGTTGCTGGCAGGCCTCTGAGAGTTCGTCTCTAGGCTCAGTTAACTGTTCTTGCATCTTTTGGATCTGCTTTTGTTGAGCATCAAGATGCAGGTCATAGGCTCTGTTCTGAGCTTTTAGCTCATTGATATATGTTTCAATCTGTGTTAAAGACTGTTCTGATTGTTCAAATTGTTGTTGGAGTTGATTTTCTCCCTTTAGTTGTAAATTTTGTTGGGTGCAGGATTTCAGTTTATTTCCTGCCCATTCGAACCGATTGTGTGCATGTCTGACCTGTGCAGTTAACACAACAGCCAGGTTACTTAACATTTTGGTCAGTGCCATGTCTTTTGGTCGCTTAGTCAGGGATTCGTCTACGAGTGCTGACATTATTTGTTCAAGGTCCAAAGGGTTAGTGCTTTGGATTCGAGTTGCATAGCCAGGTAGCAACTATTCAGTCATGTCCACCAATGCAATCTCCAAGTTTTCAAAGGAGTCATAATAGCTTGAAGCTTTTAATGCAGCTGAAGCTGCCATGTCTGATTTGAGAGGGGTAAACACATAGGTGGTTTGGTTACTGAGTTTAATTTATTATGTCGAAGTTCGAAAGAGAGGAAGAAAACAGTGAACAAGCAGGTTAATTTTAAAGGCAGTGATTAGTAGGTTCTGTATAACCTTCAAGTTGCTCTGTAAACAACTACATAGGGCCTTTGTATATTTTACTGTTAGTTCTCACAAATGCTGGGATCAACACGGGTTACGCGAGACCCAATCTAAATTGTTCGTGTTCAGTGATGTATTAAGCTATAATATTATCCACCAGAGGGAGCTAGTCCTGTAGTTGCCTTGCTTTACAAGCAGCAAACCCCAGCAGTGAGTAACTCTAAGGTGGTTAGTCCTCAAAGGGATAGAACTCAAAGTTGAACAGTTAAAGACCCACGTTACTGTGCCAAAATTGGAACCCCTTGTGTGGGTGGAACTCAAAATTGTCCAGGTACATTAACTGTCAAAATTGGAACCTCCAATTCAAGGGATCACCTTATAGTGTCAAAGCTGAGAGCAGAGCAGACTGAGGTGCACAGGCGACAGGAAAAGTTACTCTGGAGGAGAGAATCAATCACCAAAAGGAAGCCACTCTTGTTTCGGTTGTGCCACTGTGATGCCTTATCACACAGAAAGCAGTCCTCAGCAGTGAGTAACTCTAAGGTAGTTGGACCTCAAAGGGATAGAACTCAAAATCGGAAAGTTAAGGACCTGAGTAACTGTCAAAATTGGAACCCCCTCCCAAGATGTCACTGGTGAGCAGTGATCACCTTAGAGGTAGAACTCCAAATTGAACAGATCCAGGTACAATAACTTCCAAAATTGGAACATCCAATTGATAAGCCCAACCTATAGTACCGAAGCTGAAAGCAATGCAGACTGAAGAGCATCGGCAAAAGGGCAGTCACACTGAATAGAGAATCAAAAGACTCAGATATTGGCAAGTTTTACAGTAAACTTAAAATCAGTATATGATGTTCACTGATGTAGCCTACTAGAATGTGGGGAAAATGCCTTTTAAAAGGAGAGAACAATTTAATTTGAAGTGATATATAATAATGTGAAGACACACAAGAGTACATGTGAAATCTCAAATTCAAATAGTGTTGACACTTAATAAGAATTTGATAATGTAATCTAAATCTGGGGTTAGTATAGGGATTTATACTAAAGGAAGAAAAGCTAAATTGAAGCTATTTGTCTAAAATAGTTTTCCTTAATGCTGTTACTAGTGTTAGCTTACTAGATTCATAGAACCACAAGCAGTTTTAAAATGATTAGGCTTCAATTGAATCAGAACCTTAAGTTTAACAACTACAAGTGTGTTAGATTAATCACTTCAAATGTAGAATTAAGAACTTGGGTTAATTCAATAGTGTGAGTAATTGACATAGCAAATTATGAATTTACAAAGCTAGCAGCATTAGATTTCAATCTGTTGCATGCACACCTTCATTGTTTGAATTATGCAATCCTCAAATTTAGTTAACCAAATCGGCCACCAGGTGACGCCAGATTTTTATAAACTTGTTGTACAAGGAGAGGGGGTGAGGTGACGTCAGTAATGACGACCTTAGTACCACCCACTGATAGACCTGCGTTAGCCAGGTAGGAAAAGCTTCCTTTCACTCAGAGCACAGACAGTGAAACTTCTTTGCTAAGTTTCAAATAACAGACAGCGAGGCGCGGCGCGGCACCCTCAAGCACGCTTAGCGAGTGGGTATTATGTTGAATAAATTTGTAACAATTTCACTGCAAGTCTGGTCTGGGACATTCAGTAAAGCACAAGCACTTTCATGCACAATTTCAACTGCAAAAGTGTTCACCGGGTTCGGTTACATTCAGTAACCACAACGTTTTAACAAAAGTCCTCTCTGGAACTTCGAGCAAGCAGGCACTTTATTCCTTAACACATTTTATACAGAAGGGTGTTCACAGAGCCAGAATTACTTCAAGTAACCGCTGTTTGCAACACAAATCATCTGGGACTTACAGCAATCAAACACAGTTATACCGCGCTACTACTCAGACCACAGGGTATTCACACAGTAACAAAGTTACGTTCAAAAACAACAATTTTTCAACACAGCTATTGTTCAACACGGGTCCGCTTAAGGACTCCAAACAAGCAGTTCAAACACTTTATTCTCTCCCAGTCCAACAACACAGGTATTTTAACACTCTTTTTGGGACACAAATGCTGTGAGTCTGATCACAAGGGGGAGATAACTTCTTTACTGTAACAGCAGCGCTAGCTACGGCTGCTAGCGGGTCAGGTAGCTAATCTGACTGGTTAGCACGGAGGGTCTGAGATGGTCTAAATTCACTGGAATACGCGGATAAATTTAGCCACACTCAGGGCGGGTCAGTGACTATTGGTATATGCAATAGCCGGTACCAGCCAACAGGCCTTTTCTATGAGCGTTTCATCGCGCTGTTGCATGTAGTTTCTGATAAATAGCTTAAAGCTACGGGCTGTAGCCTCAACACTTTTCTCAGTGTTTTTAGCGGAGTTGCTTAGAGCCACAATACAGCTACCAATGGTCTGGGCGTTACTGTCGGTGCAGTAACCCCCTTCAACAATATTTATAATCAACGTGCTTCCACGTAATTATAAACATAACTTCACAATCTTAAAGCTAAGCTTAAATCGTGAATGTACAGACAAGGTTACAGGTTTAACCATTAAGTGCTAAGACAACAAGCAACAGGCAGCCAAGTCAATATGCAGCTGAATCAAATATTCTTTTGTAATAGAGACGGTGATATTAAAAATTGCCTCACACGGGGCACCAATAATATGTAGCGTTAATGCCATAATTTAGAATTTACTCTTGTTGAAATGGGGCACCAGTCCTCTGGGGGGAAGATAATTAATTACTTTATTGACAAATTTATCAATCTCATATCAGAAGCCATGACTGCTCGATTCAATGGATCTCCAGTCTCTATGTCAAAAGAATACAACAGGACAACAGCTGGGTGTTAATAAAGGAGTTTATTAACTAAACTACTATCTACAGAGTAAATGCAAGGTGTAATAATCATAAAGATGAAAATAATAATGGAATGAGCAATGTGATGAGTTGGCAATGGTGGGAGAGAATATGTTATGGCTATACAGCTAATGATACTACGTCTACGAATGAGATTTGATGGTTAAATATTACTATATTTCGACATCAACCCAGTTATGAGCAGAGTGTTAAGACCGGCCATGGTAACCCTGGAGACGCGGGATCTTGGTGGATTCTCCTGGGGGCCGTGTCCCATTATCAAGGTGACGGATTCTGCCGGTGTCTCAGCGATTCAGCTCTGGTGGAGTTTGCCAGGAGACTTTCTGTCTTGGGCACTCTTGATTTCTGGTCGGCTTCTCTGCAGGCGGTCGTGCAGATGTGTTATCTGCCGGCGTCTCTTGCAGGTTGAAACTAAACTCTAATGCTCTTCACTTTGGCTGGATAACTTTAGAGGAGACTGGCGTTGACCAGATGACTCTAAAGTGGTCAAATTCTTAAAAAAAAACTTGATGATGATTAAAAGTTACAAAATTACTCTGAGGCACTTCTGTTGTTTTGGTTCAGTTGGTCTTGACTTGGCTAATAAAAATAAAAAATTGCGCATGTAGACAAAAATAATGTTACTTGGAGCCTGTGGCAAAGAAATAATAAAGGATGCAAAAAGTGCAAAAATGACTAAGAGCCATGAGTTTGTGGATAGCAGCTTAGCTGCTAAGAGTTTACATGGCTACAGGGCCGGGCTTTGAGCCGGGACTCTGAGCCTTGAGCAAAGTTTTCAGCTTCTAGTTTTTTTGCATTGTTCTTCTAGCGTCAGCTTTTCAGCCTCTAGCTTTTAGCTTCGTTTCTCCGGCATCTCGCTTCTTAGCATCTTGGCTTCTCCCAGTTTCTAGCAATGTGTGAATTGATCACGACTGTTTCATGACGACTGGCGCATGTTTCAGGGGCATCACCCGTCTTCCTCTCCTGTGTTTCCACTTGAAGAAGAGAATCAGGCCAGGCCAGGTATGTATGCTTACAGATGTGTATGAGTTTAACTCCAAGAGCAATAGTAATAACACGTCAATATGAGCAAAACTTACGACGTTAATACATGGACAGTAATACATGGACAAAATGGTTCTACAACAGCAGTTAAATGGTCTTTTAAGTATCTTTTGTAACATTTGATAGAGGAACAGTTTTCGGAGAAAGCCATTCCACAATATGATACTCCTAAATTGACACCAGCAAGTGAGAAATTTAGGTGGATGAAGATCAGAAGATTGACAGGTTGCGTCACCAGCGGTTCCCAACCTTAGTTGTTTTGGAAAGCGCAGCTACTGATGCCCTCGCAACCTTGTGACGCCCCACCCTTTTTGGCTGTTGGGCAGGAGGCTTGCTTGTGTTTATTTCTCTTCTAGGTTCCAGTGGGTGTGGCTGGGTAATAGCTTATTTAGTACACCTGGTCCCGGTGTTCCGAGGGCTATTTGAATCCCCCACACTTTCTTCCTGAGGAGCGAGACACGGAGGGAAACATTGCTCAAGATGCTTCATGTCTTCTCCTTGTCTTTTTGTTGATGCAAAAAGTGCAAAAATGAGTAAGAGCCATGAGTTTGTGGATAGCAGCTTAGCTGCTAAGAGTTTACATGGCTACAGGGCCGGGCTTTGAGCCGGGACTCTGAGTCTTGAGCAAAGTTTTCAGCTTCTAGTTTTCTGCATCGTCCTTCTAGCTTCAGCTTTTCAGCCTCTAGCTTTTAGCTTCGTTTCTCCGGCATCTCGATTCTTAGCATCTCGGCTTCTCCCAGTTTCTAGCAATGTGTGAATTGATCACGACTGTTTCATGACGACTGGCGCATGTTTCAGGGGCATCACCCGTCTTCTCCTGTGTTTCCACTTGGAGAAGAGAATCATTTTCCACTTTTTTTTCATTTTCCACTTTTTTTTCAAATTTTTTTTTTTTTTTTTTTTAGTATATTTTTTGGGGCTTTTCTATGCCTTTATTTGATAGTACAGTAGAGAGACAGGAAATGGGGAGGCAGAGAGAGGGGGAATGACATGCAGCAAAGGCCGTCTGATGCGGGACTCGAACCGGAGCCAACTGCAGCGAGGACTGTAGCCTCTACACATGGGGCGCCTGCTTAGACCACTACGCCACTCGACACCCCTTTCCACTGAACTTTTGAATAATTTCATTCTACAGTTTACTTACAAACTCGCACATCCGTCTTCCACCATAACCACAAAACATTAAATGAAATAACATATAAACCTAATGGCACTAATAATGACAGATGGGAGTAATACGAGTGTTGATTTCATATTACATCCTTCAAACCTGGAATTAATCATAATACAAGTGGTTAACTGATCAAACAACAATATACACATTTCCTTAAGCTAATAGTCTATAAATGTGGATTACACAGCAGTTCTTTGACTGTAACAATAATAATATGGACATTCTGGATGTCATGTAGTGTGTGTTACCTTGTGTGAAGGGTGTTGACAGTATGATCACATGAAGGACATTGTCTTAAAGTCTACATGTTACATTTCAAACATTCTATGGGATAGAAGTTTGGGATTGAACTATTACATAGGAACATCTCATGAGTTACAGAACAGTTAGATATTTAATTTTACATTCTTCCTCAGATCTGTGTCTGTGAAGGGTGTCCTGCTGGTCACTACCCAGGATTGCAATGTGGGTTGTAGTTTATGACTCTTATCTAGAGAGGGACAAAGGAAGGGAGGTTGGTGTGTGCGTGTGTGTTTTCATGCATGGCACAGACAGGCCAGGATTCACACCTTAGTGCTAATCAGACCTTTTGTTGTTACTTGTCCTGTATAAGAATCAATTGAATATCATTAGACAAAGTCTTATTGTTACAAACTGGAGATTTTGCCTATATTCTCCAGTTGCCTGGTGTCCATTGGTTTATCCTCTGGAGCTGACCCTTTGACCTTTGGTCTGGTTCTGTGTCTCTCTGGTGTGCTAAAAGCATGGACTGTTTGTGGGAGAGGGATCCTTTGTCTCTGTTTCCTATCAATTTGATAATTCGATGGTGGGAAGAGTCACAAGTGGGTACGTGGGTCCGTAACTCTGCATGTCCTTACAACGAACTTCCTTTATGGCTTGTGACTGATGCCAGGCCAGGTATGTATGCTTACAGATGTGTATGAGTTTAACTCCAAGAGCAATAGTAATAACACGTCAATATGAGCAAAACTTACGACGTTAATACATGGACAGTAATACATGGACAAAATGGTTCTACAACAGCAGTTAAATGGTCTTTTAAGTATCTTTTGTAACATTTGATAGAGGAACAGTTTTCGGAGAAAGCCATTCCACAATATGATACTCCTAATTTGACACCAGCAAGTGAGAAATTTAGGTGGATGAAGATCAGAAGATTGACAGGTTGCGTCACCAGCGGTTCCCAACCTTAGTTGTTTCGGAAAGCGCAGCTACTGATGCCCTCGCAACCTTGTGACGCCCCACCCTTTTTGGCTGTTGGGCAGGAGGCTTGCTTGTGTTTATTTCTCTTCTAGGTTCCAGTGGGTGTGGCTGGGTAATAGCTTATTGAGTACACCTGGTCCCGGTGTTCCGAGGGCTATTTGAATCCCCCACACTTTCTTCCTGAGGAGCGAGACACGGAGGGAAACGTTGCTCAAGATGCTTCATGTCTTCTCCTTGTCTCTTACTGATTGACTGAATCCCACACTTCACAGTATTTTTGATTCTTTGAGTTGACTTTGGTTAAAGATAAATAATTGTCTCTCTTTGCTTTAACTCCTTGTGTTGCCTCCCGTTTTCCTTGTCATGGTTTTGAGCCGGTTGTGACAAACTTGACAACACAACTTTTTTTCACAAACTTGAGGTTTTAAGCCTCTTGGTTTTAACAGTTGTACCATTGGCTGTTGAACTGAGCTGAAACCCAATACTTACATTTAACAGTGTAAGAATCACTTAGATTCTCTGTCGGTGTCGTTTATTATTTTCAGTAAGTGAGTTCAACTTTATGTGGTGCTGCGCAGCGCCTACGTGACATGATGCATGCTGGACTTAATACATTGCATGCTGGTTAGAAATTTTGTCTGACTTCCGTCAGCACTGCACAGAATCACCATGTGACATGACAGTAAAACCTTGCGGGAGCAAGGCAAGGCAACTGTAGAGACAGACAGGTACACAATAACCAGTTAATCATCACATGGACGTTAATGGCTACCTTGGCAGTGTATTGTTCAAGTTGTGTAAGGAACTTTGAGAGAACGGGAGCAGTAGTAATCCGCACGAATTCTGCCTCCATCTGAAAACATAATGTCCATAAACTCAACATATTTTGGTACCTACCTATTCAACCTTATAGTAGACCGCAAATATTTTTTATCATGTTCTGTTGTATTTCTAAATTCAGTACAACCCTGTAACTGCCCCAAGTACTAAGAGACTTGAACAGAAATGCTCTCAGAAGATTTTATAAAAAGCAGACTGGGCTATAAACTCAAAAGGGTTTTCTGTGCCATAGTTACATTTTACACAAAACAATAAACATTCCCATGTGCTGCTGAAATTCTGCAAGCCATTACAACTCTTTCACATTGTCATTTGATATATTGTATCAAATGTGTGAATCAAATGACAAAAATATCAATTATAGCCAATTTAAGAAGCATTTCATACCTCTGCCACGGTGAACAGTCCTGGCCATCTGATCTTGAACTTGACGATCACGGGCTTGTCTCTGACAACCTCCTGCCTCCTGTATGCAAAGGTCTTGGCCAGCTTCTCTTTGACAACTTTATCATCAGGTCTCTCCTTGACATAGCTGTGACTCAAAACAAAATTCATAATGGTGAACTGTAGCAATGCCTATTCATTATCTTCACTGACAGCATAACATCTCAGGACCACAATACATAGCTTCTCATTAGACCTATGGCATTAACTATTTGTGTCACACTTGAAAAATAAACCTAAAGCCTAAAGCCCCTTTAGCTAAGCATTGTTTAAAAAAAAAAAAAAAAAAAATTAAGAAAATGTTATACAAAAAAGATGTCAGATAATTTTATCTGACGAGTTGTTATATCTGTCACATGCAGCATCAATTTCAAATAAAAATGGTTAAAAAACTTGTCAAACTAAATATGTTTGTCCGATTGTGATTTTAAGCGGTAAAGCTTTTAACTGAATGACTCGTTTTCCCTTTAACATCACAAATAACTCTCAACATGAATTTTCCGTGATATCAACAATCATAGGTTTAAAACCATCTTACTTTTCAGAACATTATCTTCTTTGTTTGTTGCTGTTGTCATTTGTATAAATTGATGATTTATGAACATGCAGCGCCCAATCCAGAACGCCGTCTGCTCATTCTCATAGCCCAGAGGCATGATGGGAGTGACACTGCTGCGCATATTCAGTGGGCCGCATAATGCAGAAGTAACCCGGAAGCCAGCAATTTCTAACTGAACAGGTGCCATTTTTAGATCCAGTATCCAGTTCTTATAGTACGTCCATGATGCAAACACGTAGCATTTCCTGTACCTGCTTCACAATAAAAGCGTCCCGCTAGTTCGTGGATGTAGAGCTTTTAATATGAAGAATCAGCAGGAAGATGGTGGGTTTGTATCAGCAGTAACTTCAACAGCTCTGAAACGGCTGAGAGGGATCAGTCACCAGTAAAATAAACCTGATATCTGAAAGTACAGACAGGAACACAGGAGTGAAACTACACTGAACAAAAATATAAATGCAACACTTTTGTTTTTGCTCCCATTTTTCATGAGATGAACTCAAAGATCTAAAACATTTTCTATATCCACAAAATAACCATTTCTTTCAAATATTGTTCACAAATCCGTCTAAATCTGTGATAGTGAGCACTTCTCCTTTGCAGAGATAATCCATCGCCCCGCACAGGGGTGGCATATCAAGATGCTGATTAGACAGCATGATTAAGGTATGCCTTAGGCTGGCCACAATAAAAGGCCACTCTGAAACATGCAGTTTTGCTTTATTGGGAGGGTCTGGGGGAGTCAGAAAACCAGTCAGTATCTGGTGTAACCACCATTTGCCTCACGCAGTGCAACACATCTCTTTCGCATAGAGTTGATCAGGTTGTTGATTGTGGCCTGTGGAATGTTGGTCCACTCCTCTTCAATGGCTGTGCGAAGTTGCTGGATATTGGCAGGAACTGGAACATGCTGTCGTATACGCCGATCCAGAGCATCCCAAACATGCTCAATGGGTGACATGTCCGGTGAGTATGCTGGCCATGCAAGAACTGGGATGTTTTCAGCTTCCAGGAATTGTGTACAGATCCTTGCAACATGGGGCCGTGCATTATCATGCTGCAACATGAGGTGATGGTCGTGGATGAATGGCACAACAATGGGCCTCAGGATCTCGTCACGGTATCTATGTGCATTCACAATGCCATCAATAAAATGCACCTGTGTTCGTTGTCCATAAAATACGGCTGGCCATACCATAACCCCACCGCCACCATGGGCCACTTGATCCACAACATTGACATCAGAAAACTGCTCACCCACACGACGCCACACACGCTGTCTGCCATCTGCCCTGAACAGTGAAAACCGGGATTCATCCGTGAAGAGAACACCTCTCCAACGTGCCAGACGCCATCAAATGTGAGCATTTGCTCACTCAAGTCGGTCACGACGACGAACTGGAGTCAGGTTGAGACCCCAATGAGGACGACGAGCATGCAGATGAGCTTCTCTGAGACGGTTTCTGACAGTTTGTGCAGAAATTCTTTGGTTGACAAATGTAGTAAGGTCCTCTTGAATGGCTGTATCATCATCATCAAAAACCTGCGAAATACAGCAGAGAAAATACAACCAACTCTAAGGTAGTAATTGGAAGGATGCATATAGCTAACTTTGCTCTACCTCGATACAGAAGATGAGATTGATATTTTGTGGTATTTCTTTAGTATTGCAGCATTGGTTAAGAGGTAAGTATTGTATATTTGGGACAGTGAACAGGCAATAGTATGTTAAAAACTTGATAACTCTATAAACTTCTATTATGACAGTTTAGATGAGAAAACAAGGTGCAACTTTAATGGCAAAACTTTATTTAATTTCTCTTTAGAGGTTTAAGTATGACAGATACACATCAAGGGAGTTGGGTTTATCAGTAATATGTATTTTGCCCACACATTAGTGAATATAGGCAGAATCTAAAATGTATATAACCAATCCTTATTTGTGAATACATACATTTAAAAATTGTGCTAATTTGCAGCTGTTATATAGTACATGCTACTATATTTTATATATTAATTTTCCCAAAATTATAATTGCTGATCTGCTAACGTGTATGCCTTTTTGATAATTTGATAATACTTGAGTAGAAATGTCTATACATGATACCATTCAGCAATCAGCCTAGCTTGCACAATATTGTATACACAGTATATATATACACAATATACACAGACAGGGCAAAGGTATATTTTCTTTACCTGGTAGTCTTTGATTAAATCCTCCGTCTTCTCACCAAGGTAGAGAATGAGGCCTCTGATTACAACATCTCTTCGGAACTCAATGCTGTAGTCCTACAAAAGTATAAAATAGGTCATTATGTTAAGTACAGAGAGTACAGTGCAATTTTGATACATAAAACTAACCTCTACACTGTTGTAAGTACATACCTCATTTAACATGTCAAGGGTCTCATCAAGTTTCTTCCCAGTGGCTCCCCCCTTCGTCCTGTACAGGCACAAAAGTTTGGGCGTATATTGGTCCAACTTCCCCAGGAATGTGGACTGTAATGGCTTCAGTGTGATCCTACGGAATTCCTCCTAAATCTGTGAGAAAGACCAAGAGTGAGATGAAGAAACATCACAAGATACAGAAAGAAAACAATTAGAAAGAGACAGGGCAAGAGAAAAATACACCGAGTATTCAGCTTGAACTGAATCGTGAGTGCACTATCTAACAATGGAGCCCTTGCTATTACACAGGTAATCAGGTAGACATAACATTTTCCCACTCACAGCTCCATCAGGTAAGAAAACTGCTCATTTTCTCAAACAGGTGATCAGGTAAGTGTATTTTTTACTTTATTCTCACAACACAAGATAAACACACTTGGGAAAGCTCAAACAGGGCAGGCCATCGAGCTTTGAGGTCAATCACAGGTGGTTTCTTGAGGATTACATCATTTCGACGCAGTGAGAAGGTTTTGGCCATTTTCTCATTGATGAGCTTCTCTTCTTGTACTCATACAGAAGCTCCACTCTCTCCTGTTCAAGAGTTGCATCAGTTTCACCTTGAGGATGAGGTGGGAGGTAGTTAACCTCAGATTTCTTTGCCTTTTTCAAGCCTTTTGCTGGAGTTCTATCTGCAGCTGATTTCCTCTTCAGATAGTTAATGTTTAGCTCCGGTAGTCCAAGGTGTCTCACCTTTGCTCTGTAATTGCCCAACCTGTGCTTCAGGCTGTTGTGCCAACTATATAAACCATTGACGGACACTGGGTCCCTCAAACACGGATGCTTCGTAACCAGGGCCTCAGCGACCTGCTCCCTTCGGGCTTGTGAAGGATAGGCAGTGTAGACAAAGATGCACTCTGCTAATTTGTTCAGGATGTCAGATTTTACTGCAGGATTTGTGAGTAGGGTTCCGTCCTTTTTTTTGTAAGCTTCATTTGCAGCTTGTAGAACAAGCTCTGTGTCAAAGGAGAAGGTAGGTATCTCAAACTGAGCTGGCCAAGGCACAAAACGAAGGGAGGAAGCGCTCTCTGGAGAAGACAGAATTATGGTATCACTAGACACAGTGGAACTGGAACCAACATCTTCCTCAACACAACTACTATCAAAGCTCTCTTGGAACTGTTTAGCATTCAATGAATCCTCAAGTGTCAATGTGATCACTGGCTCAGCAAGAACCACCTTGGCAGTGTCTTTGTCCTTTATTTTGTTAGTTTCAAGGAGAGTAAAAAACTGACCATTAAAATCTTGGCCCTGGAACTGGATACTCAATTCTTGTTCAATTGCAAATGTCTCTTGTACAATAGGCTTCAATTCCTCCACAGTCTGAGGGATTCCTGAGGGCAAGGAAAGCTTGCGGATTTCTTCCTGCAGTATGACATGAAGTTTAGCAGACATGTTGATGATTCTGTAGTAGGAAAAAAAAGACCTTTTGTTATTTTGAATTTAGGCATGTTAAAGAATCAAATTACATCCTATTACAAAAGAGATATGTAAAAAATGTAATGTTAAAGTGCAGTAACCAGCACACGGAACAGGAGGCATTGTCACATTAACCAGAAGTGATATTTCAGTGTAAGTAAATGTAAGTACAGCTATGTATTCAACCATAATTCATTTCGATGCAAATTGCTCCACCACTCAAGAACTACTTCAATGGTATGTTATACTCACAACGACTATAAAATACGACTATAAGGATAACAACCAACTATCACTTTAAAAAATAGGAATAAGATATGGATCACTTTTTCAAGATGCTAGTAGGGGGGGATGGCATAATAGAAACTGTTTGCACCAATTCATTTTCAAAGAGCAATGGCCAATGGGGACACTGACACTCAACCGGCGAACCAATGGTATAACTTCAATTGGTCATGGACATTTGCATTTCTACAGCTGACATCACTGTTGTGGTCCAGCCAAACACTAAATAATGACAATGAATATACAAATCGGGAACAATTGAAAACATGTAGATATATTCAGTATTTTAACTACCTAATCATCTTGGATGTGGATGTGACGCTTCAAGGTGACAAATCGCTTTCCTGCAACAGTGTATGCTGCAAGAGGGTAAGAGTCTGTTAATTCCTGTTGCTCGAGGACTGTCACTTGTCTTGTGGATTCCAATTCAAAAGCCCTAAGGTGCTAACTGTACCATGAATGTAGACACTTGACAGCAAATACAGTCTGGTCATGCAAAATCAGGATTAGATTTAGTTCAATGAAATCTGGAAGCCCTCCAGTGCATCCATGGGGCAAGATCATTCCCACCGAGTAACTGATGCCATGGCAGGTCACTGTATTGGCTACCTGAATACACGTCTCTCCAGGAAACTTTCTTTGCACTGCTTCCTGTATGTTTTCCTTGAGGACATCCACAGGCACCGTGGAAATATTTGAGACACTGAGGGCAGGTTTTCCACAAAACGAAAACAAAAGGCCAGTATCTTTCTTTAAAGCTTCAAACATGGACTTCAGACCATGGTCTCTGAAGAATCATCAGCCTCATCTTCATCCAATGTTGCCATCGTTAGGACGCTGACAGGTTCAAACATGACTGACAGTGGAGGAGTTGGCTGTAATTGTTTTTTCTCCTGTCCCAACACAGTGTATAGTCTATCACATTTTCAAAATAGAAGAAAGTTTTCACAAAACTTTACTGAGATATAATTTCTTGTGTCAACAGTCTGATGTAAACTTGTGTCTGGTCTGAACATGTTTAAGAACAACATGTGTTTGGGAGGTAAGCATTGTGAATAGATTTTGCAAAACAGCCATGTTTGCCACATAGTCACATATTGAGGGTAACTCATCATTTTTAAATTAAGAAACAGAACAGCTCTTCAATTTGAGCTGTGTGAACAACCTGCTGCTGTGACACAGGTGAACTTGTGCTACAGGAAGTAGACATAGACGTAGTTGTACAACTTGACTGCAGTCGTTTGATACTCCGCCCCTGAAGTCAGCCGAAGTCAAACTCAAATGCACCTATTGTCGGCACTCAATGAATCTTGGGAAAGGTTGGGCCATGAAGGATCCACCCAGGAAAAGGAGGCCACATTTTTCGGCCGCATTTGAAGGAGTCTTCACATGGGACAGTCTAGTCACCACACTGTGACTGTGAATGGTCTCCAAATGCAGCCTCTGAAGGATGTGCTCTCAGAAATTCCACAGTGGAACAAAAAAAGTTGGAAAAATTACCAAAAACCCATGGCATGGTTATTAATGGGTAAAAGGCGGGATGTTAGAACACAATAGTGGCTGTAGCACATTACTATATATTTGGCTCTTGGAATTCACTCACACCACCCGCCCGCCTGTCTGCACATCTCTGTATTAGTACTCACAAATACTACAAACTGACCCCTGAGAAACAATGTAATGTGTGTGTTCTCGATGCAGGGAGTTTCTTGTTTGTCACTTGAAATGCATGTTATCTTTCACTGAATGTTACCACTCAGCATTCATAAAGTAGCCAAAAGTTAATATTAGCATAACAAGTCATATCCAGGTTTACTTGTCTGTGTCTGCTCAGCACCGATGACAGTCAGAGCCAGAGGCAGTATTTTAGGTTTTCCACCCGTCCGTGCCAATTCTTGTGAATGCAATATCCCTGTAACGCCTTGAGAGAATTTCTTCAAATTTGGCACAAATGTCCACCTGGACTCAAGGATGAACTGATTTAGATTTTGGAGGTCAAAGGTCACTGTGATCTCACAAAACACGTTTTTTGCCATAAGTCATGAATTCATACACTAATTATGACACAATTTAAATGTCTCTAAGGATAAAATGAAGTGATGACATTTTATATCCAAAATGTCAAAGGTCAACTTCACTGTGACATTATAATCTGTAAAAACACCTCTGGCCATTAGTCAACACTGTAACTCAGGAAGGAGACACTTTAACTTGACTGGTTGGTGGAGGAGGTGATTCTAGTTTTGACTGGTTATTTTATAGCAAATCAAACTGCTAATGAAGACGGGAGCGCCATGCTGAAATTATTGAAAGTATTGTTATCATCAAAATATTTCACCATGATATAGTGGTGGAACTGAATATGTAACCAGAGATTACTTGTTTTGTTACATTAGTTCCATGCAACACTTTTTTGATGTTTTGTGCTTGTTATACTTCCAGATGAGAAAAACAGCTCAGCAGCTAATGTTTCCCAAACAACACGGGTCTTATGTTGGATCATGACGGGACCCAAGAACCTGGAATCCAGAACCAAGCACATCAGAGAAACGTGGGCCAAGCGCTGCAACAAAGTGCTGTACATGAGCTCCGTCAAAACTGACTTCCCCACTGTGGAGCTGAACGTGAGCGAGGGGAGGGACAACCTGTACTGGAAGACCATTCGTGCTTTCCAGTACATACACCAACACCACCTGGACGAAGCAGACTGGTTCCTGAAAGCAGATGATGACACATTTGTGGTCGTGGAGAATCTCCGCTACACCTTGTCCAAATATAACTCAGAGAAGCCTTTGTACCTGGGCAGAAGATTTACCCCTTTCATCAGTCAAGGCTACATGAGTGGAGGAGCAGGTTACGTCCTCAGTAAGGAAGCACTGAGGAGATTTGTGAAAGGCTTTGACACCGGGGAATGTACACACTTCTCCACCATAGAAGACATGGCGCTGGGGAAATGTATGGAGACTATGAAGGTGGCGCCAGCAGACTCCAGAGACATGAAGGGGAGACAAACGTTTCATCCTTATCCACCAGACCATTACCTGGTCAGACAGCCCCCAAGACCACGGCCTTGGTATCTGCAGTATGAGCACTACACTCCAGTAGAGGTACGCAACACTAGACACAAAAACCTTCTCAGTATCTGGTTTTAGCTTGGTCTCAGGAAATTTCATGAAATGAGCAGTGTCTCAAGATGCTCACTACCACTGCATGCATTCCTGAATTAATTCCTAGTGGATGATTCTGCATCAAACTATTTTCATCCAGTGTCTATACAAGAAGTAGTTTGCCTTTTCAAAGTCAACTTTGTCAATTCTGCCATATGTAAATATGACATACACAGGATCGAAATGCCATTTTCCCCACACCCCAGTGTAGACATACAGAAGTACTAAATGAAACAACAATGGGTTAAAAAATATTAAAATACTAGGATTTGCTGGAGCTTGGAGCAATAACATCACAAAACTGTAATAATATGGTGCAAATGGTTACAGACTTAAAATTCGTCATCCACAGGATGAGTAATTAACTAGTTTTTAAGTAGTATTCTGTACAAAGTGACTGGTGCTGGAATGAAAAAGGGTACATCAGTTAGTAACAAAGCTCAGGCTCTGCATTTGTGGTAACTAATACCACCTACATTTAATTGTTTTTAATGAGGCTTAATAGATTTCTGCAGGAATGAGTCCTAAAACTGGATATTAGTTGTATTTTAACACTTCCTGTTCCCTGATCCTTAAGTCTCTGGTTTGTTGAATGTGTTTTTGGTTAGAGGGCTGAAATAAGGTCTGTGATTAAAACACAAGCTCAAGACACTTTCACGTTTTATTCCAAAAACGTAAAATGTATCAGTTAATACCCCAGTCCTGATTTCTTGAAGCTTTAAAAAGGCCGGTTGCTAACAACATCAGATCTTGATGAATGAATTATTCAAGTTGAAAATTTTTACTGATGTACAATGTATAATTTGTTGAGAACAAAATGACGACAGTTTGGTCAGAAACATGTACACCAGTAGCCTGCTGGAGGTCATGTTGTGGGGCTCTGGCAGTGCTCCTTCTGCGCCTCCTCTGTCATGGTTTGCTATGGCAGACACCTTTTTACTGTCACAACTGTCAGGGTTTGTCAGGGTTTGAGGGGTAAAGCTGGACCCAAATGCAGCCAACACATGGGAGACGGTGCAGACAGGTTTATTAAACTAACACAAGCACAGGGAACCACAGGGGATGACAACAGGTAACATGAACAGAACGAAGACAAACCAGACTTGAACAGCTTGAGGGGAAACCATGGATGAACAGATCGAGGAAAATCCAGAAATCAACGGGCATGAACAGGCTAAGGGTAAACCCTGAGACAACAAAGAGACAACAGACAAACCGACCCAGACAAAGGGAAGCACAAAGACTATATAGACAAGGGAGGCAAGGGTGTTTGCACACAGGTGAAACACATTAGGGCGGGGCAGACAATCACCACACAGAAACAGGACCAAGACAGGAAGTAAAAACACTGACACACAAGGAAACCAATTACAAAATAAAATAGTGCGAAAAGTCCAAACAAAACTAACAAAAGGTGTCTGCCATAGCAAACCATGACATCCTTGCACAAAGGAGCAGGTACCGGTCCTGCTTCTGGGTTGATGCCCTTCTACGTCCCTGTCCAGCTCTCCTTGTGTAACAGCCGGTTTGCTGATATCTCCTCCATGCTCTTGAGACTGTGCTGGGAGACACGGCAAACCTACTTGCAGCCGCACGTATGGATGTGCCATCCTGGAGGAGCTGGACTACCTGTGCAACCTGATTAGGCTGCAGGTACGGCCTCATGCTACCAGTAGTGACAAGGACACTAGCAAAACATAGAACTAGAGAAGAATCAGTCAGGAAGGATCAGGAGAGAGCAACTGTCTGTGGCCACCACATGTAAAACCATTCCCTTTTTGGGGGTTGTCTTGCTCTTGCCTCTCCATTGCACCTGTTGTCACTTTCATTTGCCCCAAAGCAGCTGAAACTGATTCACAATCACTTGTGCTTCCTAAATTATCAGACTGATCCCAGAAGTTTAATGGTTTGATGATTAAGTGTTCCCTTAATTTTTTAGAGCAGTGTAGGGCTGGGACGATTTTCCGACGTAATCGACGTTGTTGATTATAAAAATTATTCGACGTGGAATTTTAGTGTCGACGCGTCGTGTAAAACCACACAGGGTAAATGTTCAGAGAACAAAACCGGAACTTTGTAATGGGACCGTTTATATCCATCGTCTTTGGTTTACCTGGATACAAGCGCAGCACAAGGGCTGGGACAACGCGATGACGTAATTGAAGTCATTGACTACGTGAATGATTTGCGTCTGTGTAAACTATTTGAACAACATGGCGGCGCCTACCAGCAGTAAGACGGAGCGTGTGGAGCAACACGCGGCAAAAAAGGCTCGCACACGGTCCTCCAAAGTTTGGGAATACTTTAATCTTGACACCAACAGTGCGGTAGTCTGCAGACTCTGCAAAGTGCATCTTCATTTGTGTGTGTGTGTGTGTGTTGGACGGGGCAAATTGTTATATTAAATGACTAACTGGAAAATAATTGCAATGAAATTACTGTTAGGTTAATAAAAAAAATAATCGTTAGATTAGTCGTTTAAAGAATAATCGTTTGGGACAGCCCTAGAGCAGTGTAATAACAGATAAGGTGCTGTTTAAAAATTTTGGGCATTTTCCAAAGTGTATCGGTATCAGGAGGTTTGTGTCAACCCAGGAGAATTAAATTTTACTATAAAAACTTTGACGTTCAATGCTGCTCAAGTGGAGGAAAAAAAACAAAAAAACTAACTTGTGTACACCTAACTGCCTAACTAAGCTAACCGGCAGCCTATTAGCCCACAGCCCTGTTGTAACTGTGGTCCCAGCGGTGGCGTTGAGGTGTGAAATTTTCCACTGTCCCCCACCAGGTGACATCCAGCTGGAATATGATCCTTTCAAACAGCCTGATCAGGTCACTCTCCAATTAAGATCCATGACTCATGTGTAGATCCTGTATAACAGTGTCTACAACTGTACAGGAAGCATCCAATACAGCCTGTATGTTGATGGTTTGACTTTGTTTTCCTGTTTACAAAATAACTCCTCGTCCTGTGAGGGTGCGATGATTTTTACATTGTTTCCATCTGTGGCAACCGATCACAGTGGTATAGACCGACCATGAAGCTGCTTTATTTCTCTGTAGTTGTTGAACATCTAAAGGAAATTGGGTATGAATTGTCCTGTGATGTGGTCTACAGAGACATTTTTTGTTTGGTGAGTAGATAAGCTTACAGACGGCTGAGAGATCTTAAAGTTGTGAGCATTGTAAAGTTACATTTTCTCTGTTGCCAAGTAAAGCACAATGTTGCCAAAACACTTCATTTTCTGCTCTAATCGGGTTTTCGGTTGGTAGGAGCATCCTTCACAAACTCCACAATGATCATTATTCCCTCGTGAATGAGTCGTAATCGTTCAGTTAAACTAACCCTCGCTTAAGGTTTCCAGAAACATAAAAACAACGCTGTATGACAGCAGACCAGCTCATGGTCTTTGGTGATTGAGACACTCTTGGAGGTTCCGCTTCTTCTGTTGTGGGTTAAAGTGTTGAGAAGTTTGACATTAACTCACTAACTTCTTCCCGCAGACTTACGAGCTTTAGTGCTATTAGTAAGCTTGTGGAAAGTTAGTCGTCTGTCAGAAAAATTAGGACATTCCTAAAGGTTAGGACTGACGGATTGCCCTATATTTTTAGGAGTTTTCTCCTTAAAAATCGGCAAGTTAGAGCTTAACCTTTTTAGCCTTAAGATGTCTTTGTGAATATGGCCAAGGTAATGCTGCTGATTGAGACTTGAAGAAGAAGTTAAGTCAGTATAGAAAGCAGCTCCCTGAGAGTACGGATGCAGCGAGTTATTGGCAGCCCCATGATCCGAGGCGGCTTTCTGAATGCCCATTAACTAGGCAATCATGACAATACACTCACACACACACACACACACACACACACACTTACTCCATTTCATGGGGGACAGCCTCACATTTTGATGTAGGCCAATACATGGACATAAGTGTATTGGCTTATATTTGGAAGCTTTTCAAGTAATGCTGCAATAGTAATTTCAGCTAGAAAACACCTGCCTTATTCATCATAGTTTGAATAGAATAGAAAGCTTTTATTGTCAATTTACAAACTATTAAACAAAATTGGTGGTAGTAGACAGTGGTACTCCTGATCAGTGCAAACAGGAACACTAGGGGTGGGCGATCTGGCGATCTTATATCGTGGACAGATGAATTGTACAGATTGCGTCATTAAAAGGTAATATATTTAGATATTTCAAAAGTTCAATCAAAGCTAACCAGCCCACTGTCAACTGTTGAAAACTAGCAGCTAGCCCGCTAACTGCAGCTGACAATGTTAGTCCTTGTTCTGCTCTGCAGCCTTGCAAGTTTGGCATAGAGGCACATAGCAGTCCTCCACCTGAGCAGAATAAGAGCCACTGTCACAAGCTGCAGTACAAGATGGTGGAGTTACAGTCTGCCTGTAAGACATGCCCGTAAGTTAGCTGGGGGCTAGCTGGTTAGTAGTGACTGAACTTTCAAATTGAAGCACTTACATATAGCACCTCATAAATAAATAACAGTACTGTTCATACGAATACTCCGGATGAACTAAGCAAAAAGTCTGATTGATGATGGCTGATGGCTGAGACACAGTTTGTAAACAGAAGACAGCATTGTAGGAATAGGGTTGAGCAAACAGGCATCCCCAAACAGCGTCAAGATATAAGAACTGAACTTCCGGTCAGGACTTTTACAATAAAATCAGAGCGGAAACAAAATTGTGGTTTTACCCAAAACGATTTCACAGGTTGAAATTTGGAGGGAGGCTGCTTTGATGTGATATGAGATTAGTCTTTCAAAACATTTTATGGCTGCTGATGTTAGTGCAGTTGTTCTGTGGTCATTGAGACTGTTGATGGCTTCTTTGGAACAGGGATGATGGTGGCTGACTTCAGACAAGGAGGGATGCTGGCTTGTGGCTAGCTTCAGCAGTGCTGAAACAGCGAACACCTATGCATCAACTTATTGTATTACAGACTTTACATCATTTACATCAAGAAGTATTTTGTGTGGCCGTGTTCTGTTTACCTCTTTACTGTTAGAGTTTATGTCTCTCCTGTGACCTTTGTCAGATTGCATTGTGTAAGAGCTTGGTCTCACGAGTGTACACAAGAGGATGGACTCTGACCTATAATGACTGAATGTGTGGGGAATAAAAGAAAAGTATGTAGAAATGCTGAACCAGAGAAGATTGTATCATAACACCTGTGCTGTTTTGGGGTACAATGTTGTGCTCTGTTCTCACCCCAAAGTGGTGCTAAGATGTTTTGGGGCTCAGAGTATGCAAGACTGCTCAAATGCAGCCTGTGCCTGTCTGTTCCGCACCTGTGCCTATTCTCTAAATCTGTGAAGAAGGTGCTCTCGAAGTTCTTCTCTTCAGAGGTGGAGTCATCCAAAGACCCTGTTTGCCATCGCAGAATACGTCGGTGTGTTGTTTGTGTTGCAGCCTGCTGAGCTTGAAACTTGGTACAATCTTCTCTTCAGAATAGAGTAGCTCCTATATATATATATATATATATTATATGTTATATATATATCATATATGCATGCGGCCAATAGGCTCCTCATGTACCTCAAGAGCTTGCTTCTTACTTTACTTACTTCTTCAGTGCTATCCAGACATAGCATCTATCCTTGACCATAAACTTTTGTTTTTCCGCACCATGTCATCAGAAGTTTTATTCAGTAATCGTCTACACAGGAAGGGTGGTGTGTGTCAGCAATTCTGTTGCTAATTCCTTTTCTAATTGGATAATATCATGGAGTAGAGAGGACGGGAGTTTGTCGAGCTCCCCCACAACAGCATTGTATTGATAATGTGGTATCTTTCTTTTTCTACACAGTCTATCTTCCTGAGAGTGTGATGTCTTATTGCCTAGAATGGAAACATAAAATGATTGGTGGTGTACCCTCCAGTGATGGCCAACATACAGGCTACTGAAAAGCATCAGGTAAATCAAAGTCTATTGACCAACAGAATTTTTTTTTTCAAATACAATGGGTTATGCTTTTTTTACGTATCTTAAGTAGTAGTGAATCAGCATTCTGTCGCAACGGCATGTTAAAAAACAAGTCTGCATTAATGGTGGTATTTGTCATCACAACCT
>NW_019174333.1:2999979-3002030 GCF_002260705.1 Seriola dumerili
TATATATATATATATATGCTGCTGCCATACTCCTCATGTACTCTCAGAGCTGCTTCTACTACTACTTCTTCTTCAAGTCTCATCAGCAGCATTACCTTGACATAAACTTTTGTTTTTCCGCACCATGTCATCAGAAGTTTTATCAGTAATCGTCTACACAGGAAGGTGTGTGTGTGTCAGCAATTCTGTTGTAATTCTGTCTATTGGATATATTATGGAGTAGGAGGAGGGAGTTTGTCAGCTCCCCCCACAACAGCATTGTATTGAGTAATGGTATCTTCTCTTTTCTACAGCAGTCTTCTTCCTGAGGTGATGTCTTATTGCCTAGAATGTGAAACAAAATGATGTGGTGTACCCCTCCATGATGGCCAACATACAGGCTACTGAAACATCAGTAAAATCAAGTCTAGTGCCCAACAGAATTTTTTTTTCAAATAAATGGGTTAGCTTTTTTTACTATCTATAAAGTAGTAGTGAATACATTCTGTCGCAGCATGTAAAACAAGTCTGCATTAATGGTGGTATGTTGTCATCAAACCTGTCTGACGATGCAGCTGAAATGTTATGCTCAGGTGCAGTTCCTTAATCTCCTGAAAGTCATTTAACTGGTTGGTCCTCCTGAAGAGAAGTATAACATGAATCCAGTTTACAATAACCTCCTTTTGTTGAAAACCTACACCTGAACTGAGCCAAATGAGGCTTTGACATTATGCAAGAATTAGAGGATTTTTTTCACAGTATCTTTAGTCCGTTGCCATACATCTGACACAGTGTATCCCTGTTGAGACAACTCAGTGGTGAATTTCTCAAGGACGTGTGTCACCTCTCTAATCCTTTGTGCAGTCTGTCAAAACAAACATCGAAGTTACAAAATGTTGACCCAAAAATACAAATTACATTGAGGTGGTTGGTACCTTGATGTATCTTTTGACCAATGTCTGTTCAAGGTTTTCTGCCCTCTGCTTGTTCCAGCCAATAGTTTGGATGTTGAGTGTCTACGTGATCACACAATGCATATTAATGCATTTATATTATTTTTCCTCAGGAAGCTCAGGTCCTTTGACGTTTGCAGTGAAATGCTGCATGTTTTATCAGTCAGTGGTGGCCAGTGTACTCTTTTATGCTGCAGTCTGCTGGGGCAGCAGCATGTCAGACATGAACACAAAGAGACTGGACAAGCTGGTCAAAAAGGCTGGGTCTGTGCTTGGCAGGAGTCTGGACCCGCTCAGGACTGTTGTGGAGAGATGCATGCAATGCACTGCCATCAGGCTGTACAACACCTCAGCTAAAGGAAGTGGACTAATCTAATTATTGTTTATTTATTGTAACGTTAACGCCATATTTTAGAATTTACTCTTGTTGAAATGGGGCACCAGTCCTCTGGGAGGACAACAATGAATTACTTCATTGCCAAATTTATCAATCTCATATCGGAAGCCATGACTTCTCGATTCAATGGATCTCCAGTCTCTACGTCAAAAGAATACAACAGGACAACAACTGGGTGTAAATAAAGGAGTTTATTAACTAAACTACTATGTACAGAGTAAATGCAAGTTGCAATAATCAAAAAGATGAAAATAATAATGAAATGAGCAGTGTGATGAATTGGCAATGGTGGGAGAGAATATGTTATGGCTATACACTATGGCTATACAGCTAATGATACTACATCTACGAATTAGGTTTGATGATTAAATATTACTATATTTCGACATCAACCCAGTCATGAGCAGAGTGTTAAGACCGGCCTACTGTGAGTTGCGCTGTGGCTGAAGACCCCCAGCGGGAACCCAGGTAGCTGTGGTTGCCATGGTAACCCTGGAGACGCGGGATCTAGGTGGATTCTCCTGGAGGCCGTGTCCCGTTATCACTGTGACAGATTCTGCCGGCGTCTCAGCGATTCAGCTCTGGTGGAGTTTGCCAGGAGACTTTCTGTCTCGGGCACTCTTGATTTCTGCTCGGCTTCTCTGCAGGCAGTTGTGCAGATGTTATCTGCCGGTGTCTCTTGTGGGCTGATGTGAAATAAACTCTAATGCTCTTCACTTTGG
>NW_019174333.1:3002143-3002563 GCF_002260705.1 Seriola dumerili
AAAAGTTACAAAATTACTCTGAGGCACTTCTGTTGCTTTGGTTCAGTTGGTCTTGACTTGGCTTATAAAAATAAAAGATCGCGCATGAAGATAAAAATCATGTTACTTGGAGCTTGTGGCAAAGAAAAATAAAAGACGTGAAAAGTGCAAAAATGACTAAGAGCCATGAGTTTGTGGCGAGCAGCTTAGAGCTAAGAGTTTACATAGCTACAGAGCCGGGATTTGAGCCAGGACTCTGAGCTTTGAGCAAAGTTCTCAGCCTCTAGTTTCTGCATCGTCTTCCTCCTTAGCATCTCGCCGAGTTTCTAACTTTTTCTCATTTCTAACATTTCTGACCTCTTCTCTCCTTTCAGGCTTTTCTGCACGCTTGTCATCTCTGACTCTTCTCTTCATCTGACTTTGTGTGAATTGTTCACGACT
>NW_019174334.1:0-84296 GCF_002260705.1 Seriola dumerili
AAAGTCATAGTATAGTTAGGCACAAAAACATCATAGTATGGTAAGGTATAAAACTGTCATAGCTTAGTAAGGCATACTAAGTCACAGTATAGTAAGGTATCAAAAACTCATAGCATAGCAATGAATAAAAATTTCATAGTATAGTAGGCTAAAAGTCTATATAATAGCATAAAAAAGTATAGATATAGTAGCATAAACCATCTAGTACACTAGCAACTAGTCTTGTATGTAAGTATGATAAATCATATATAGTAGAATAAAAATCTTACAGTAGCCAAAAACATCTAGATATGTAAGCTAAAAATGTATTGTATTAAAGCAAAACTATTATAGTGGCATAAAAGTCAAGTAGGTGTACATGTAAATAGTATAGTAAGCAAAAAAGAAACACATGAATAAAGGCATCAAATGTTAGTATGGTAAGGTTACAAAAAGATCTCTATGAAAGTAATCATAAAATTTGTTTTAGATAAATCTTTTGAACGCAAAAGTCATATATTATTGGCATAAAAATAATAGTTAATGCATAAAAAGTTACGTATAGATAGCATAAAGTCAGTATATTAGCAAAAAAATCATTGTTATTGAGTCATAAAGTCCATAAAATGTTTAGCTCATGTAAGGCATGAAAATTCATTATATAAAGCATTGAAATTTATATAGTAGGGGAAAAGATTAGTAAAGTATAAAAAGTATAGTCTAGAATGCATATAAAGTCAGAGATGTAAGGATAAAAATCCATGTTAGTAGCATAAGAAAGTTCAAGTATGTAAAAAAAAATATAGTATAGTTACACAGAAACATTATAGTATTAAGCTAAAAATGTCTAGTATAGCTACTACAACATTAGTAGTATCAAAATCATGATACAATGATAATTCAACTTAGTAGCTAAATCATTAAAGGTAGGCATAAAAAGCATAGTATAGGTAGCATAAAACCATCATAGTACACTAGGATGACTAAGTCTTAGTATATAGTAAGGTTATGAAAAATCTAGTTTGTAAGCATAAAAAATCATAGTAAGGCCTAAAAGCAAGATATAAGCATAAAAATGTCATTGTATATAAAGACAAAAAACACATATTATAGTGAAGCATAAAAAGTCATAGTATAGTAAGGTGTAAAATGTAATAGTATAGTAAGGCAAAAAAAGAAACCAACATAGAATAAAAAGGCATCAAAATGTCATAGTATGGTAAGGAGTTAAAAAAAATCATTATATAGTAAGTCATAAAAATGTTGTAGTATAGTAAGGCATAAAAAAGTACTTTGAGGCAAAAAAGTCATAGTATAGTGGGGCATAAAAACATGATAGGATAGTAATGCATAAAAAGTCACAGTATAGTTAGGCATAAAAAGTCAAGTATATTGAGGCAAAAAAACCATCATAGTGTAGTAGAGCATAAAAAGTCATAAAAATGTTATAGTATAGTAAGGCATGAAAATGTCATAGTATAGTAAGGCATAAAAATGTCATAGTACAGTCAGGCATAAAAAGTCAAAGTATAGTAAGGCATAAGAAGTCATATTATAGTAAGGCATAGACAGTCATAGTATAGTGAGGCATAAAAACGTCATAGTAAAATAAGGCATCAAAACGTAATAGTATAGTCAGGAATAAAAAGTCATAGTATAATAAGGCAAAACACATTATAGTATAGTGAGGCATATAAAAATCATAGTATAGTATGATATTAAAATTCAATAGTATAGTAAGGCAAAAAAGTCATAGTATAGTAAGGCACAAAAAGTCATAGTATAGTAAAGGCACAAAAAGTAATAGGCACAAAAATACCATAGTAAAGGAAAGCATACAAAAAGTCAGTTAGAGATACCAATTGACCTAATGCACATGTCTTTGGACTGTGGGAGGAAGGAAGACAACCCACGCACACACAGGGAAAACATGCAAACTCCACAAGAAAGCCACCAAGGCCCGGGCTTGAACTCAAAACCTTCTCACAGTGAGGTGACAGCTCTAACCACCGTGCCACCCCATATGAATGTAATAGTATATAGTAAGGCATAAAAACGTCATGGTATAGAAAAGCATAAAAAGTAATAGTATAGTAAGTCATAATAAGTCATATTATAGTAAAGCAAAAAAGTCATACTATAGTAAGGCAAAAAACTGCCATAGTTTAGTAAGGCATAAAAATCCATAATATCTTAAGGCTAAAAAATATCATAGTATAGTGAGGCAAAAAAACATCGTAGTAAAGTAAGGCATAAAAAGTCATAGTATAGTAAGGTATAAAAATGTCATAGTACAGTAATTCATAAAAAGTCATAGTATAGTAAAGCAAAAAAGTCATACTATAGTAAGGCATAAAAATGTCATACTATAGTAAGGCATAAAAAAGTAATAGTATGGTAAGGCATAAAAAGTCATAGTATAGTAAGGAGTAAAAACTCATATTATAGTAAGGCATAAAAACGTTATAGTATAGGAAGGCATAAAAATGTCATAGTATAGCAAGGAATAAAAACGTCACGGTATAGAAAGTCATGAAAATTAATAGTATAGTAAGGTACAATTAATCATACTATAGTAAGGCATAAAAATGTCATAGTATAGTAAGGCATAAAAAAGTCAAAGTATGATAAGGTATAAAAAATCATAGTATAGTAAGGCATAAAAAGCCCAGGGTTCAAACCCAGAACCTTCTCGCCATGAGGCGACAGTTCCAACCACTGTGTTGCTACATAGATAAATCATTGTACACAACGCATAAAAATATCATAGTATAGTAAGGCATAAACTGTCATAGTAAAGTAAGGAATAAAAACCTCACAGTATACTTAGGCATTAGAAAGTCATAGTGACATTTTCATGGGATCTTTCAACAGAACTGAAATTCATACATTGATATATACACCATTTTATGTTTACTCCTGCTAGCAACCTGACTGCTAGCCTACAGAAGACAGAAGCCAGGGTCAGCTTGCAAGTTAATGCTAGCTATCATGGTTAAACACCAGTTGATACTTCTCTGGTGATGTTAGGTGATATTCTCACATGACACGAGCCTTCAGATAGTCCCTGCCCTTTCAGTCAAACAAATTCTGCTAAATTGGTTGTCTTGGAGACGTAGCCTCTTGGAGGACAAATTGGAGTGATCTAATATGACTTCACTCCAAACATAGTGCGAACGAGTTCACTCTAATATTGGTAGGGACAATTCTGTCCTCCCAAAATATTGGTAGGAACATGTCCCTACCGTGCATATGCAAACATATGCCCTTGACCTATAGACACTGCAATAACTTGAGCTATATGCTAACATCAGCATGCTAACATGCTCATAATGCTAACTTGGTGATGCTTAGCTTCTATAATGTTCACGATTTTAGCTTAGTGTGTCACAGTAGCATGCTACTTTTTGCTAATTAGCACTAAACAGAGAGTACATTTGAAGCTGGTGGGAATGTTATTAGTTTTTCTTTTTTTGGCCATAAACCAAAGTATTGGACGGATTAAAATTTTTATCTAAAGTTGTCGCTAAATGAAATGTTAAAAGTTAACTCAAATCCTTCCAGTTCATTTTGAGCAAAACATGAATATGTGCACCAAATTTCCTCCTCCATAAACCTCATGGTGGAGCTAGAGAAAAAGTTCATGGCAATCGATCCATTAGTTGTTGAGATATTTCTGTACCAAAGTGGTGGTCAGACCAACATGCCATTATCGTTCTAATAAAATGTTCAACATACAGATTATGCAGATTGTGATCCATCTCATCACATCTCATGACACTTTGACTTCTTTATATACAGTACAAGCAAGCACTCACACAGTCAGTCTCTCTGACAGCCGTAAGCCCTGCTCTCGTGACCTTTATCTGTGACCTTTAGCAGTCCCTAAATGCCACTTTCAGAAAGTCATTTATTGTCCTCAGCCCTGCTGTCAACGTGGAATGTCACATGTGTCTGACTATGAGATGCGTGGCTCATGATGCTGGCAAATTCATGGATAGATGAAAGTGTTGAAGAGACCTTGTGCACTACTCTGCAGGCTGTACATGTGTGTATGTGGGCAGGAAATATGTGGACACTGAGTGCATCCAGTAATTATTCATCAATCAAGGTTTGGTGAGGTCAGTTTTATATATCTTGGCTGTTTTATATATCTTCTATGTTGTCTGAAAATGAATCTTGAGAACCAATATTGAAAGAAAACTGCACACATACATTTTCAGTTCCCAAAATCTAACACACTCTTACACACACATGCTCATACATCCTTACTTACATAACTGTCTGTGTGTCTGTTGCTACATTGTTTTCTCAGGTAGAAAGAATGAAGTCAAGGTAAGGAGAGATTGATTTTCTGGAGTCAGACAAAGCTGGGCTGTACATTGGGCTGGATCAGCAACCCCCACCCACCCTCCCCAAACTCACCCAACCAAACAGCGGTGTGATTAATAACACCCCCTCCATTACCCTCTGCACACAGATGGGACGTCAGGTTGAAGGTTGATGGAGAACAGCACGGTGTGTGGTGTTACACCCCATCATACAGATTAGAGTTTGGGCATCAGACAGGGCCCCTTCCACCTTTACCCTGCTGCCTCATGCGATTTGTATCCTTCAGGTATCCTTCCGCTGCTGCTGATGCCATTTGTCACTACAGAGCCCTGCTGAAGACTCCTTTAAAAATGGGTGGAGGGAGTCTTTTACTCTGTTCTGAGTGATTTATGAAGTGCTGGTGTGTGCTTATGGTGCTGTGGTTTTACAGTGTTGTTGCTTGAGGAATATCAAAGTCTCCAAAGTTGTCAGAGGAAATCACACTGGACAGAAGTGTCTCACACATAACAAAGTGTGTTACAGTATATCACTGTCTATTTCCATTTAAGTTGAGGCCATATTTAGGTCATTCAGAAGAGTTGAAGAGAAAATGAAAGATTATGAGATCAAAGATATGAAAGCTTTACAAATGAGATTGTAGAAAAATGAATCCGTATAACTCACACTCTGACAAGTCATTTGTGTACGAAGCGGTTTTTAATTTATGCACAGTAACACAAGCAGACATGTAAAAAGAGTTAGTTGCAACTGAATCACTGAATAACCTAATATTTGGTTATACACTCTGAACAGAAAAATCTCAACTTGATGAATGGATTTCATCTTATAGTATATGGGTTGCACTCCAGTTGGGGTTCAGGAAAATAGTGTTTGCTACGCTCCATCTGTACAGTAAATGCCGTTAACATCCTGCTCTCACAAATACATATTTAACTCAGAAGCCAAAGGAATAGCGAACACTATCAAAATTCAAAAACATTGTTTTTTTTTTTTACAAAAAATATAAAAAGTACGGTGACAAAGAACTTGATGCAGGCTGATATGAATACTCCCGATTACTTGCAAGAATTCACATGAACTTTTTTTTTTCTTTTCAAAAGAAAATGTTTAATTCTTTAAACACTTCAGACATTGAATAAATGTATTTAGAAAAATTACAGACATAAGCTTTAAACTTAACTTCCTGTACAAAAAAAAACATATGTACCTTTAAAAGCAAAAAAGAAGGAAACAACAAAATACAAAAGTTCAATCACTGCTAGCTGCTAGACCCTGCAAGAGCCTGTAACTGGAAAAAAAAAACAAAAAACAAAACAAAAAAAGACAAACTTGACCACAGACTTCAAATATCTACATCCTGATTCAAGGACTGGGGTGGATATTGATCCATCTGGAACTGCTGCAGCAGTAAATGGTAAAATCACCCGACATCATCGCAGCTATTGTTTTTCTAACTTCCAAAACCAGTCCTGAACCTAAGACCAGCAAACACGCTGCTTGCAAGTCCCCAAACCCTGGAATGCGATCAATCATGCAAAACGAAACAGAACGACAGAGAAAACACGTCAGATGAAGTCATGCAAAGCGGTTTTGTGGTTATTTCCCTCATTACAAATACAGGTCTGTTTTTAGAGGCGTCACAGGAAAGTTAAAAGGGATCACATTTCTCACAGTCTCTTTGAGTTGAGTTCTTATTTTTCCCTTTTTTGTCCATGTTGGGAAATCCAGTTGTCCGTTTCTCTGCGAGTCAAGGCAAGATCTGCCCCCAAAAATCGAGCTTTCCAAGTGTACCCCAAGGCACCTGAGAGAAAGTGGGCATTTCCCTCTGTTGGCAACACTGTGTGTCTGTGTTTTCATTACATACCAGCTGCCATAGAGTCTCAGAGTGGGACTGTCCCACGCATGGTGTCACGAATCTCAATACAAAGCACAAAGAAAAGAATACAGTCCAAACGGATGATAGGGTTGGTGTTCCCACTATGGTATGGAGTGTGAACTGCTGAATCAAAGGTTAATAGTCATCGTAGGTATTGAGGTCGGCGAAGTATGCATTGGTATAGGTCTTCCCGGCAAGCTGTGGATTGAAGTACTTATTTCTTTCCTCCAGAATCAGATTGTTTTTGTTGAAGGCCTGTGGATAAAACAAAAAGTAGAATAAGATAGAGGGAGGACAAAGGGATAGGAGTCAGTATGGACTTGTTTGTGACACATGGATCAAGTGATTATTCAGCCCAGATGGCAAGGTAAAAGCAAATCCATCTAGCCCCAAAAAAAAAGATAAAAAAGAGCAACACAAATCAATGGGAGGCCACTCAGTGAATGAAACATACATTTCACAGAGCAAGGTCAAAGCAGTTGCAAACAGGCTGGAAAAAGGATAAGCTGCCAAGGGGCTAAATTATTTTGATGCAAGTCTGTATGTCCACCTCTGTCATCTCTAATACCCAGCATCAGCAGTTTTTATGGCTCTTGGATTGTTGGTCCTCTAGGACAATCTAGGCCATAAAAATCGATCAAGAGAGAGTCACTTTTCTGTTAAACAATAAGGAAGTGCCATAGGGGCATCTTCTCTGTCCCTCCGTGACATGGTAAACATAGAATGAGCTTCTGATGTGGTGCTCAATACAACATCAGCAATTTGGCAAATGGATGTGTTCATATCCAGTCTGTTGTATAGAGTGTGTGTGCTAGGAGTCCCTTGGGGCAGCGTAATTGAACACTTGATGATGCTGCATTTGCTGTTGATGGATGTTTCCGACTGACTCTGATAGGGAACAAATGTGCTGGACGAAAAAACTCATATGTTTGCTTCTTTCCCATTATGTGATTTGCACACAAAGCGAATGTAATCAACACTCCCACAGCCCTGGAGACAGTTATGAGTCTCTGCAGGTGGCCCCATGGCTGCTTTTAAACAGCTGTGGTGTGATACTTGTTTGCATCATCTGCTTTGTGTCCTTGCCTTAAACCTCTTTAATTGGCTGAAGAATGATTACATTTGAGTTTTTGGAGCTGTAAACAAAATTTGCTTAAACTATGAAGTGGTATTAGTGATCGAGAGGTAACAGAGGAGCATAATAAAAGAGAAACCCAATGAATTTTCTTTCTCAACCCATCAAATCAAGTAAAATATAGGTCAAAACAAGAAAGGCAAACATAAATAAATGCAAATGGAGGCATTTGTTGAGAGAGAAAAATAAGGAAGGGATACACTGCCTTCTCACAAGCCGGGAGGGGGGGAGGGGGGTTCGTGATGGAGGGATGAAGGGATCTGAGCAGAGAAAGAGAAACTAGAGTACTGTACTCCAACCTGCCACACACAGGAAGTGCCACAGGAAGTGGAAGGGCGGGGCACGGTAGGGAAGAGGAAGTAGTAGTGGTTGGGGTCAAAGAGTTGTTGGGGGGGATCAAGAGGCGGGATGTTGTAGAGGTCAGAGGTCAGTGGTTAGTAGAATATCTCCAGGCCACGCATGGACACCCCCATGTTAGCAGAGAGAGGCTGGTGCATGGCGGGGTCATCCAAGGGCAAGAGTACCGACACATCTGGCTGCAAGGAGGAGAGGAATGGGCAAGAGTCATCCTCAAAGAAACCCTACAGCCATAGTCTATCTTACAGGAAGCCTGGAAATGTCATGTCAAAGTATGCACAGAACTACAGCTAAACGGTGAATTCGGTTTGTGATCATAAACTACACGGCTGGAAACACTCCAGTTGGCCAAGAAATGAGCATGAAGGGATACATTGTGCATAATAATAATGACTAATGTGCCATCAACATCAGGATTTCAGCCAAAAAGTGTAAATGATGGCATTAGGTGTTCATCATTCCTTCCTACAAACACTCAAAAGTGGCATATTATTGTTCTGCACACTTAATGGGTGAAGATTCACTGCAACATGCGAACAGTTTAACCTCAGTGAGTGAGAGCTAGAGGCAAAATGTGCTTTTGGAAAATTAGATAGTGCTCATCTGTCATGCGGCTCCTTTTGTATTTTCACATGGACTGTCTATATTCATATCCGCCTCTATCTGCAACTGAACTAACTGAATTATGTTCTATGCTCCTGACTCTAATTGCATGACAGATGAACGCTCCTCACACCTTTATTCTGCAATGAAATTACATTTGGAGACGTTTGCTCAGAGGCAAAGGTTCTGTTCTGTGGCAGTTATACAAAACACTCATCCATGAAGTAAATTTGCAAACAGAGCTCAACTCATAATTTATAATACACATCTGACATTGAAGACTTCCACTGACATCAGACACTTTATAACAAAAAGAAAACCTGAAAAAAAGGCTGATTCATCAGCATTTCAGTAAAATCAAGTTGACTATAGTACGAAACTGAGTATGACTTTTGATGTAAAACTTGGACAACTAACTGCATACTAAGTTTCTCTCCTTAGCTAAAGTGTAAGGAATAGATTAAACAGGAAGTTTATCTGCAGAAGTAAGCTGAAAATGTTAGCATGTCCGGCTAACTAGCTTAGTAACCGAGTGTTACTTCCAAGGCTAAGAGTTAGCAGATGTATCAACTGCTTGTGATGTTGAAAAGAAAGCCTGATTCATGACTGTCACATCCACTGTTTAGTATTTCCTGACTGTTTGTAAACCAGTAATGAATGCTATCACAGTTGAGGGTATTGTGAATGTTTGTTGTTCTTTTCTACCCTTAATTGGATTTGGCAAAGTCAACACTTCATGAAACCCAGCCGCTGTGTCCCAAAACAGCGTTACATTTACCGATCTCATCGGTTAGTTCTCATCCTAAGCCTTTTCTCTTGTAATGTTAAAAAATTGAAAAAATGCTGTATGAAAATATCAACAAGTGTGTAAGTTAAGCAGCTAAAAGGGTTATGTTAGATGAAATAACTACTATGACTAGCTAAGCTGTACGATACAAACCAGAAGGTGTTTCTTTATGAACATCAGTTGGTGAGGTTGCTGGGCGTTTTGCCTGGGACAGTTTTAGGTTCAGTCTTGTTGCACATTATCATGAAATTAGAAAATCAATCAATGATCACATGAAATTAACGTTAGCTTAATTAACTAGCTAACTACAGTTAAAAAAAAAAAATTGCCAGTGGCAGTTTTCATTCCAGCTAGCAAAACCGTCTGTTATGGTTTGTGAAAAAGAAAAGCACAACAGATGTAGGAACATTAAGTAGCTAGCTATTGTAATCTAAAACTCTATGTTTTAATGTTTATTTAATGTTAAATGTTTTGATGTTTATTCCATAGCTTGTAAGTGCTAGCTTGTAAGTGGCCAACTAGTGCCAGACTCTCTTACAAATGTAATTTGTAAAAATATATTGTTGCAAATTTTATCATTAGTATCATTAAAAACTACTAGATATATTGCCTTTAAAGATCCTTTTTAGGGTAATAAATTGCACAGGGTGTTAAAGTGGTTGAAACACCCTTTAATACAGAGTACTGGGAATCCTTGAAAAAAGCCCAGCTGGAGCGTGGAGTAGCAGTGGACAAGCACTAATCACCAGCTCAGTCTGGTACTAAGCATGATGTATCAGTGGATAAGAGGCTGTTTGTACCATGAGAGTAGCTGGATCACTGTCATTGGCTCTGGTGCATCCAACTATTTGCACTTTAGGGTGCAATAATGAAACAAAGACCCATCTAAGCAGGGAAACGTATAGATGCAGAGCCTCTCCGCTGATTACCTACCCACGCACCGATAAGTAATTGCATTAGTATGTTATGAGAAAGCAGTGTATGACCACTGACACAGAACAAAGTCACACACTGGGACACACAGCAGAGGAGCACATGGGGAGAGGATGTACGCACAACTGCCTATCTGTTACACGACTGGAGACTGTCAGTGCATGACAGGAGGTGGTGTGACAGTGAGAGTCATGCAGTAAGAAGTGTATTTAATCACAACTGACACTAGAGGAAGAGGCAAACCATTGCTCACTGACTCGGAGTGGGAGTGCGACATCAATTGATTAAGTCAAACAGCAAAGAAATGTTACAAACTGCTGCTTTGCTTCTACACATCCGGATATCTCTCGAGCATGACCCGCAGTGAACCCCGAGCAAACCTATTCACAGACCTTAATGGCTTCCACAGAGTCGTATTTGTCCAGTTTGTTGATGTGGTTGGTGATGCTGGTGTTGAGTGGCGCGGCTGAGATGGGGTGGATGACGGTGGCGTCGTGTGACTGCTGCTGGTAGCGCTGACAGTACGAGTAGACCAGCAGGGTAACCAGACAGCCGAGGATGGAGCTGCTGAGCCCCACAGCAATCATGTGGAAGAGGTTGAAGTCTGCAAGTAGAGAGAGAGAGGGGAGGACAGAGGGGAATGAGAGAGAAGCTGGGGGTAATTCTCTGTCAATTCACACAAGTGGAAGAGGTAATTGAAGCTGCGATTCACATGGTAATAAAAAAGAGCCTCCTGGCCTGAGAAAATAAAGTATATGTGCGTCTTCTTTTCTCGTTCTACTTTCATCTTATTCTGTCTCATTTCTGTTTTCTGTGTGCTATCACAGTTTGAAATTTGAAATTTTTCCAAAACCAGTGTGATATAAAACTTTGCATCTGGTATCAATATTCAGTTTTTTTATTTTTTTTATTTTAAGATACTGTTCAAAATGGGCTGTAATGATAATAAAAATGTATTTTCAGCTGTCAAATATGCATTAATGATCCATTCATTCAATTTCTTTTTCTCTCTAAAAATGCAAATTTGCATAGAAGCTCTTGTATCATTTAGAAGGATGCAAAGAACAAAAAAAAACAACAAAAAAAACAAATTAAATACATTAAAACAAAGTATGTTATTTGCTGTATTTCTATAGACATCCATATCAAACAATTACCAATTACTGATATCAATGAACACATTGTACTTGCTTTTCTCTATTTTTCTATAATAATGCTGTTGTAGACTAGCAACAAGAACCGATATTCTGCATTCATTAAACATAGATAATGTTTTAATTATAACTCTAACCATTAGACTAAATTGAAAGCAAACACATAAACCAAAGGCTATGAATATAGTTTGATCACCTACAAACTATGAAGTATATTCTGTATCAAAAGCACTGTTCTCTCCAGACTTAGCTTCAAAAACATGTAGGAGAAAGAGATAGTTTAGGTGTTTATTGCTGTGAGCAGTGTGCAGAGCTTTTTGCAGATTGTATACAGCCTCCAACAAGCTAAATAATAATAGTAAGAGCACTCTGTAGCCTGAATAAGAGGCAAACACTAATGGCACAAAAGGTCTCTAAAGCCTTGCTTCTCCTTATGTAGCTTATTGCTTTGAGTGCAGGCATACCAGTCAAAGCGACTTGCAGTAAATTAGTCTATCTGCATTTTTATCAACTCTGGGCATTCTTATATCAGGATTGCTGCTACTGGCCAGCAAGAGGAGACAGTTTAAAGTGATTTTATTAATTCACTCAAAACTTAAACTGTATCTATTTAAATTATAGTGTTGGTCATGCACCAACTTTTACCTAGACTTAGATTTTACTGTATAGATGAAATAAATGAAAGTTGGACATGAATCCTATGATATTTATGGTTTGAGAAGAGGGATGCATTTAAAATAAATACATTTCATACACTGGATCTTAGACTTCATTCGGATACGACAATGAGAGTGTCTCAGGATTGGAAAGCTATCTTATTGCCCAAGATACTGTGCTGTACATGTGCAATGCCAGGTGCTTTACTCTGTCTTTTTCTTGCTCTCCCTCCCTCTCACACACACACACACACACACACACACACACACACACACACACACACACACACATATGTATATATATATTTAAATTACCTCCACAGCGCCTCTCTTCCTGACTGGAGCGTGCAATCGAGACTTCTGACAAAGGAAAAGAAATAGCAAAAGGCAGCAGAATTAGGGCCAAAAATCATACACCCTCCTGTTAGCGTGACAAATTGTACCCTTGAAGGTGAGTGTGGAGATGAAAGCTGTACTCAATACGAACCAGATTATCGTAAAAACTCCATGAGCTAATCATGGCTGTGGCACCTGGAGTGGTTTATGAAAAGTATCAGCTCTCATTATAGGAAATGAAGTACAAGACATTGCTAATGAACCTTAATGGACTACCTTTCCCATTAAAGGGGATGGATGATAAGGTATAAAGGCAAATGGGTAATTCTACAAAGACCTGCACAGGGTTTTCTTGAGTATTATATCCCAGCTAATTAAGACAGAAAGGTTACAAATTTATGTTTCAATCAAATGTTTATTCTATCTAATAATTGATGATTCTTGATTTAAAAACTTCAGGACTCTACCCATGAAGATAAACACTCCAAGTATAGTATATACAAACATTTGATAGCATTTGCAGTGTTCACAGTGAAACAATATGAATAACAACCTTTGTTAAAAGTTTTAATGATCTCTGTGTAGCACAGATCAATGCTCTTGAGTGTCTCGCATTACTGGCTATCAATAGGGAGATGCCTGTCTAAGCAGATATCAATACTACTGGTGTGTGTGTGTGTGTGTGTGTGTGTGTGTGTGTGTGTGTGTGTGTGTGTGTGTGTGTGTGTGTGTGTGAGTGTGTGTGTGTGTGTATTAAGGTTTGAGAAGATTTTCTCAACTTTCAGTCTTTCAAAGAGTAATTTTAAACAACTGCTAAAAACCCCTCGAAGAGTGATTTTCCGGTTGTAGCTATACTAAACATGCAACATGCTACATGCTAAATTGATGAGCATGGGGCTGTAGGAGGAGTGAATCTTGGCATTTAAAAAAATAGAAAATAGTAAATAGTAAATAGTGGTAATAGTGTTTATCAGTTCTTACCTAAGATGCAAATGTTAGCCTGTCTAGCTAACCTAACTGCATTAGTTTGTGGAGTTACATTAAGATAAAGCCCCACTCACATCTAGCACATCCCCTGTATAGTGTTTCCCCACTGTGTGGAAGCTGATCCTGGAAGCTGTTAAGGTTTTGGTTCATGTTAGCAGCTCTGTTTACTGTATTTGAGGAATTTTAATACTCCAGCAACCACAGTAACAAGAGATATTGTTACGTTTACCAAACATGTGACAGTCTGAGATTTCATTTCTTCTCGTCGTGCTAATAATATAATACTCAAAAGAACAAGCTCTATACTCGAGCTCTAGCTTTACATGTCTTCTACATTGATCATCACCTGGTTGGGATGAGTTTTTGCCTGGGACATGCAGCTTTAGCCTCAGTCTTTTAGCATGATCTTAGCCATTAGGACATATTTTAGACCCCTTTACAAGGTTCTTGTTTTAAAAATATTGTCAGCTTGAAACATTAAAAAGTTTGGTGCTAATGTTAGCTTAATTAGCTAGATAGCTACAGCTCTGCCAGCAGCAGTCATTTCAGCTGGCAAAACTGAAGGTTACTGGTTAGAAATGAGAAGCCTGCTGACATTTAAGAATTTGCTGGATTTGCACTGTTAACAATTCAAAGAAAAGCTCCCACACACTGACTATTTGATTGCAATTAATAATAACAAAGTTTCATTATTAAAGGGCAAATCATAATTGAAATGTAGATGACAGAAAAAAATCAAATAAAATAGTCTAAAATGCTTGAATGATCAGGTACAGAAAACAGCATATAAAAGCAATTCCTTCCTCCATCATTTGAAAAAAGTAAAACTGCTGGTGTAAGTGCTTTTTGCATGGCCTGACAAGACTCTGAGACTCATAATGAAACTAATATAGCGGCAGGATTGTTGGAATGAGTAGAGAGACTGCCCTTAAGTGTAGCACCCGGGTTCACGCCCCCGTGTAATCACCTGCCGCACTCAGGAGTCCTTGAGCGAGATACTAATACCAACCATCCCCAAAAGTGCTGCCCTGTCGCTGAACCTGACCTCTGACCTGAGACAAGTTCCTCTGAGGGATCAATAATGTATTTCATTATCACAGGATTCTTGGAAATGAACTGAATTACCGCTGTGGGCATATGGTGGTGGGTGGTGCAGAATGAGTGTACTCAAACTTGTGTGTTAAGTCATGCTTGAGTGCCCAAGATGTTACTAAAGATAAGAAGTGTGTGTGTGTGTGTGTGTGTGTGTGTGTGTGTGTGTGTGTGTGTTCACATAGGCAGCCGTATAAGGGTGTGTGTGTGTGATCACCTGGTATAAAATTGGAGTCAGGAGAGCATGGCCTTGTTTCGCTGTTGTTTCCTGAGCACTGGTTTCCAGTGGGAAACAGGACATCACAGTGACGCACACGCAGCTGTGCTCCGTTGGAGTCGCAGTGGGACCACTCTGACCAGCTGGACCAGCTCTCTGGAAACGACGATGACAGCATGTCTTACAACCTGTCCAGTGTGTGCCCATATATGTGTATGTGTGTACTGTCTGAGTTTGTGTGTGCCCTCAGCTGCATATTAGTCATGCATGAGTGTCCTCTGAGGGGCTGAGAGAGACTAAAGAAAATAAGCAGTGAACCTGTGATGGATTGGTGGCCGAGTCGGGGCCCTAAGCTGCTTATCACTGAGGTGTGTGTTTTTTGTGTGTGTGGCTGTGTGTGTGTACCTGGACAGGGCTGTGTGTTGCACAATGCTTCCTCAGTGTGTAGACCCAGGCAGATGTCCCCGCCGTAAGCTGGCGGGGGGTTGCTGCAGGTTCGCGTCCTCATGTAGTGTCCCCCTCCACACGTCACAGAGCACTTGGACCATGAAGACCAGCATGACCAGCTGCCGTCCACTAAACCCAGAACATCAGTGTTAAAAACTGCACGATTATATGAGTATAAACTTTTTCTACATCTGTTATTGATACAGGACATCAGGAAACAGTATAACAAATAATACATTTCATAGTTCTTTGTTACTAGGAGAATATTCCCCAAAACGTGTGTTTTCATGTTTCCTAGGATTTAGTTTCCAGGTTATTTCAAAAGACAATTTCTTCTGAACATCAAGTGATTGGAAGTCATTCCAAGCCATTTCAAACAGTGATGCGTGACAAAAAAATATGAGGCAATTTGAATATGTGTGCATGAGTGTGAGTGTGTGTGTGCGTGCGTGCGTGTGTGCGTGCGTGTGTGAAAGAGAGTGTTTTGAGCTGACAGGAAGTCTGCTTCATCCAGCTTTTATGGCAAATGCCCGACCCCCCCCCCCGCAACCCGAGAAACTCAACAGTCTCTCGTCTGATTAATAAAGATAAATGAAGCATCAAAATCCGCTGTTGTTGTTCTTCCCTTCATGTTGTGCCAACTGGCAAACAACTGACTGTTAAGAACACGTGGAAATTCATGACAGAATTGGCACACAAAGAAAACATAAATACAAGAATAGCGGGATAGAGGGAGATAGGGTAGAAATAAAAAGAAAGGAGGAAAAAGAGCAATAAAATGGGGGCAATATTTGGCCATGAATCACAGCAGAGCTAAATATCCTTCACCAATCATCTGGATAAAACCTCACTTCATTGTGGCAGAGAGAAATTCCTTTTTTCGGAACCACTTGAGAATTGCTTTTAAAGACCCGAGGATGGCTGGCAGCAGCGTGCAGGTAATTGAAGTTGCCGATGCTTTTTGTCATCTCAGTGTAATTTCTCTATCACAAAGTGACACACAAGTCGATACCTGGCCCTCAATGACGGATCGTCTCATCTCAGGCACAGACGCAAGAAAAACACAGATTCATTTGTTTCCAAACCAGACGGATGGTAGGCATAACACCTTTTTCTCGTCTTCTCCTTCACAGTACACCAACACATTTAAAAAAGCACTGGATTAGCCACAGGAGGATTACAATTGGTCTACCGACATGGTCTGCATCCCTCAAAATAATATCTCAATTTCAACGGGGTGCTAATTGAGTATGCATTAGTATTCATTGCTACTCAGGCTGGGCTAAGTCGGTTCCTTTGGGGGACAGGAGTGCCGAGTTGTTCATCAACATACTGTAGCTATGGTATTATTACAGTCAACATCCCAGAATGGGTGTACTACATGTATTAGCATAGTAATGTGGCGCAGGAAATTCAAAGTGCGTTCACTCGATATTTTACTCAAGGGGAACACTTGGGGCAACCATGCAGGTAGAGCCCCCCTGGATAAAGTAAATGTTCTGAGATCCACCCAAGGTCCTCATCCGAGCTCACAGCTGTTAACAACCAAACCTGCTAGTGTCTGCGCTCGAGCTGCCGGCGAGCGGAATGGCGTGCATTTTCACTGAATGAATTAACAGGCTGTAAAAATAGTATTGATGGCCGTTCACTCTCTTGTCTCTTCTGCTTGCTTACAGCACGGCAGCATTTATGAAGACAGATAGCGGGTGCTGAAGGTGATGCGCAGATCCGGGGCTTTTAGAGAGATACCCAAGCCCTTCTCCAGGGGGCTTGATTAATAATCATCTGACACAACGTACTGCTTGTCGGCTTGGCGCCTGTGCTGGACACCAGGTGTGCTTTATGCCAAACTAAGCACTGGATTTCCATTTAGACAGCTTACTTCCCTTGTCAGACAGAGTATTCTTTTAATTAGAAAGCTTCTTCTTGCCGTTTTCCACTAGAGGAGTGTTGAAAATGCATTGTCTCAGGGCTTTTCATAACAGAATAAGGCCTCCCATTGCTGGCAGCATAATTACCCAGCAATGTAATTACATACTGGAGCGCCACAGGGATTTTCTCTTTGATTCCTGGTGTAAATTGGGGTCTTCATCATACCTCTTATCTGCAACTGATTTCTTTTGTGATTCCTGATGATTTGGTAAGTTATTTTGTCGCCGTAATTCTTGAGTCATTAATCAAGGAAAAACATAGCTTGAGCATGGTTGGAGTAGTGTGTATTTATCTGTGTGAGTGAAAATGAGAGCTCGGTGAATAACTGACTCCTTGCCTCCTTGTTTATTGAACCAGTGGTGATTGTGCACAGTGTGTGTGTCTTTGCAACTAAAATGTGTGCATTTCTTACCTGGACAAGGGGTGATGTTGCACTCCTGGTACTCCTGTGCTGGCCCCAGGCAGGTTTGACCTCCGTACCTGGGCTCTGGGTTACTGCAGGTCCTCTTCCGGCTGCGGATTCCCCGGCTGCAGTCTCGGCTGCACTGGGACCAGGAGCTCCAGGACGACCAGCCTCCGTTCACCGTGTGGCCTGAGATCCTCCCGAGACGAAGCACCTCACCTGTTATGTACAAAAAGAAGAAATAAAAGTGAATCTCTTGTCAAAGCAACAGGACACTTCTACAGCATCTCACATCAGTGGTACCTAAACATTAAGATTACATTTCTATAAACCCTGCTGTTCTCTGTTAGAACATGGATGGTACTTCCCTCCCTCTTCCCTCCCTTCCTGGCATCACTTTGTGCTTTTGTTTTGAAGAGAGGAGGGCAGAGAGTCAATAACAGCTCTTGGTGTTGGTGAATGTCTTTGCTCTTACAGCTCTAAAAGCTTGAGCTCGATTTGTGCTGAAAGAGCAGTGCCCGCCTCTTGTTTGGTGTCATTTTTAAATATATAGATAGATAAATAGATGGATAGATTGATAGATCTACATTGAAATCAGCTGCAAAAATGTAATTCATCATTTAATTCCTCACAGACCTCTTGTCATTTCCTCAAGATGGATTCAGTGAGAGCAGAGAGTGTCCTGTCAAGACGCCAACATGCTCGCTTATCAAACATCAGCTGACTAATCTGTGTACTCTCATCTGGAATGAGTCGAATAGAGGATTCCTAATGAAATATGAAACCGTAATTTCTATTAAACTCTAATTACTGCATGCATTAATCAACGGTGTGGAAATGTGCCTTGTGGTGAGAGATAGCGAGCAAAATGAGCGAAAGCTTCTGGCCTTTCTGAATGAAAAGGGTGAACTCATCTGTTTGAGAGAATAATAATCACCTCCAATGGAATTACAGTCACTGTCCAAGCACTTCTCTGATAACTCGCTCATTCCACAAACTGGGCTATTATCTACTTTTTCAGATAACAACGAAAGTCTGTGTATTTTGTGTCGGTGCTGTTTCTGCTTTGCGTCATTCTGCTCTCTGCCTCATTCTGACAACGGAAGCACATCTGGATCCTGAGTCTTAGCCACTCAGCCATGCCACAGTAACCTTATTCCTTTGTCTGGTTCTCCTTTTAATCTTTTTCTTTTCTTTTCATCACTATCTATTTTGCTCACTGCAAACACACTATCCTTCCCTTCGTCTCTCGCAATCTTACACATTAACCTTCTCTTGCTTTTTGTCTCACTCCCTCTCTGTCCTCCAACCTGGCCTCGTTGTTTTGTCAGCGCGCTCTTTTCACTGACAGTTATCGTGACACTGCTGCTTTGTATTCTCACGGAGAGGACAGTGTGTTTACCTAGCGCATATCCTCGACCTGTTCATAACTACGGCCGACCTTGGCAGTGCACAGGCCGACTCATTCTGGCATCAAGCTGGCGTGAGTGCTGACAGGCCTGTCGAGGCCCCTGCTCTTTATCGATTCTGAGCAGGCAGTGGCACGAACAGCCCCGCCTGCAAATGTGTCCTGTACTCTTTATCGAGCCCTCTGTAGCCTAAGAGACTGGACTGCTGCTCTAAAGGCAATAGAGTACTCATAATGGTGCTTGTCAAACGTGCAAACACAAACACACACATTTACAAGAACCTTATCCACACACATATGCTCAAATGTCCATGCACACGTCAGTACCGTATGTACAAATGCAAACATCTACACTTAATTATGCAAGTTCCCACAATACACACACAGCAGTTTGCTCACTCTGCTTGCTCAAGCTTTGGCCTGAGAGCCCTTTGATGCTCTGTGAGTATTGTTAATGGTACCTCACAGGGGCTGCCCTCCCGTCACCAAAACAAACAGCGCGGTGCCCTCCCTCTCAAATAGGTAGCAACTGGATTTATCGATCTGCACAAGAACCACACGCAGCTGGAGAGAATTAATCCTCGCTCTCCTGACGAGCTGGGCTGAGCCAAAACTAAGAAGGACACAGCGCGACATCCAATAGTCCCCACTGCAAAGAAACTAGGACATGAAAAAAGTTCCCTCCTCCCTCCCTTTGCACAATCTCACAGCCAGCTCAAAGGCAAAACACACTGTAAACAAACCTTTGTGTGTGTGCGTGAACAATACAGACGTATGCATGCGGGAAAAAGAGGAATGGGGACTCTGTGAGGCCGCACGGAGATGCAATGCTGTGCAATCTAATGTGCTGCATGTAAGTGAGAAGAGAGGAAGAAGGAAAGATAAGAGATAGAGGCAGAGATGGGGACGAGAGGACATCTGCAAACCGGAGAGATAACTCTGCTATAAGTCATACAGACGTGAGAGACGGAGAGGTGGGAAAAATCGCTAACCTTCAGCAGTGAAGAGAGATGCACTGCCATGTGTGAACAAAGTTTTATCGACACGAGAGTAACGCTGGACCACACTGAGAGAAAAAAAGTGGAGATGTGGCTCTGCCGGCCTGTCCTAGATTCTCAACTGCACATTTACTCCCCATTACTCTTCCTTCCTCCTACCTTCTCCCTTACTTGGGTCCCTGTGGAGGAACTGATTTCTTTGAATGTGCGTGTGATCCTACACACTCCGTATTTGTAAAAAAAAAATATCTATGGCTGTTTTTGCATACTGTATGTCACGCCTTATGAAACCACAAAATGAGTGGCCCTGGTCGCACGATATGACAGTATTCCCTGAGCTTTCCTGAGGTCTGCCAAGTGGTGGCCAACGGAGAAACCCTCCAGAGGGATGTTCAGCGGAAGAGCCAACTGAACGTTTGTAAGTTTGTAATTAAAACCCCCATCCCCGAATGAGGGATCAGTACATGTAAACGCACAGAAACACAGACACACAAACAGCCAAGAACAAGGATATGCAAACCTAATAAGAGTCCTGGGAGTTACTGAATTTTATGGGGTGTTCTTGAATTTACTTGAAGCGAACTTGTAAGTTTTTAAAAGGAGGGTTAAAGGACCAACCTATACTTTCATACTATGGTGTCCTCTGCTGAAACACATTCCCCACTAACAGGTTTGATTACAAAGAGATTTATTTGACAAAAGGTGTTTTTTTCACATCAGTCTGCAATGTTTGGGCTCATATTATAAGGACTTAAAGTATAATATTAGATCTACTGCTAGCATGAGCCAGTAGCATTGCATGTTATGATTTTCAGCTTCTGGTTGACAATTTGCCCTTGAATGCACCGCCAAGTGAGAGAGAAGAGTGTGAAAATGGTCCCTGCTGCTCCAAACTGCAACAATAACACAGTTTTGACAAGAAAATTAAAGCAACTGAATGTTTACTGTGATGGATTGCCTTCCACGTGCAGGTTTCAAGGCTCTGCAAGTTGATTTTTACACTGCGCTGAAAATGAACTGAAGCAAACGGTGGGTTGGAAGGCAGAAAATCAGTCTAAATCTTCATGGTATGCTTTAGAAAATTGTTGTGGAACAATATAAATTACATGCAGTTTATGACGTTAATGTGTTTAAATACGGAAAGCACTGGGGCTTTAAGTAATTTATTAAAACAAATAACTTTTTCAGGTTCTTCTATTGTTTAATGCCAAATTCCTCAGCATGAATTGGTGTTGAACCTGACCTTGGTACACTTGCATATGAGCTCTCGTGACCAGCTTTTTGTTGGATTTTGTTCTGAACACAGTAGAAAAAGCAAATATCAAGAGGGGAAATTCAAGACCAATTTTTCTCCATTTATCCCTCTTGCCAATACAATCACAGGTAACACAAAAAACCAGCTGGTACTACTGGCTGTAGTGGTGGGCTTCAAGTGCATGTTTGTCCTGTGCTTTCAAAAGAATGAGCCAACTCCAACAACCTGAAATTGCCAACAACCAGTGCAAACAGGATTGATTTTTTTTTTCTCTTCTACTCAGGGAAACTTGCTTCCATCAAAGAAATAGCCCTTTCCTTCTCCCTGGTAATTTGAAGTACCACAGCACAGCTCTCCACTCAGAGGCACCATCTAGTCTGATTGGTCAAGAAAAAGCAACAAAGCGGAAAGTGAACCAATGTCAGAGAAGACAGGCGAAGACAAGTTCATCTCAAAGTCCCAACGTGGGTGACCAGAAACTTTCCTTGGGTGTTGTTAATCTTTATTGTTGAAAACACCATAAAAAGAGTGTGTTATAATGTTTTTAAGGGCTCAGAGCTATGATTTCATGCAGGCGTGCTGGGCAAGGTGTGGCTTTGTGGCAACAAAGTGGATTTTTTTTTTTCCTGTCAGGCAGTGGTTTTTTTCATCGCCTACGCTGGCTTGCTAATTTGTTGACTCCATGTCACCAAAGTCTGTGCCACTCTATGAGCGGGGGGCAGAAGTGAAAACAGGCAGTGTGTCATTGACAGTTCAATGGTGCCCTACAAATTTCGTGTCAAGGATAATTGCAGTAAGGTTTTTGAACTCTGTGTGTCTGACAGTAATCTCGGAGAGGGCATGGGTTATGCACTTAACTCAGGGATAACAGCAGAGAGAGAAATGTAGGGGGAGAACTTATCATCAACAACTTGGCAACAGCTATTCTATAAAACAGCCAGTAATAGCTATTACTATTTTAAATCATAAAGATCGGGAGACTAGATAGGAATGAATTAGAAAAAAAAACAGACAAGCAGAAGGAGAAAAGAGAAGGATTAAAGAAATGTGACGTTATGTATTTGTGTTATTGAAATATACAATATATAACATATAATATTGCATCTTTATGAAATAAAACCACACCCTCATATGCACCCACTATTAACCCTTGTGTGGTGTTCGGGTCTGTGGGACCCGTTTTCATTTTTTATCAAAAGAAATATTATATGATTAAGTATTTTTTCAAACCCAGACTCATTGGCCTTGGCTCATTTTCTGTGAAGAATATTTATCAGAACACATTTTCAATGACCACACATTGTACACCCCCCTACACATTTTATATTTACCATACAAGTATATGCTGTTTACTGTATATTGCTTGTAATATGGATGAAGTAAACATCTGTTAAGTATTTTAACAGAAAATTGTTTGATTGTGTTGAATTAAACCCCAACAAATGCAGCGGGTCCACCAGACCCGCCAACACTGGCTGAGTAACAAAAATATGAACATCACACAAGGGTTAATGAAGTTCAACAAGAAAGGTTTTTTTTTGTTTTTCGTTCATTCATTATTCTTTTTTGTCATTGTAAGTCTAAGTTTGCATATACATTTATTGTTTTGCAACCATTTCCTATTGAAAGAGGCACCACAGAGACCAGACATGGGTTGTATTAGTTAAATAAACCAACTAGTTTTGCTTCTTTCTCGATAAACACAGTGGCCACAGAAAAACAGAGTGCTGACTGTTGGGGGAGAGAGTGAGGCAGAGAAACCGAAAGACAATAAGGATACTGGAATGGCTGTCATCCGTCAGAGGCATCCCTCAGCACTGTCCTGTGTCTACTCAGTGTCTGCTCATGACATCCGTGCAGGAGAAACTAATCTGTAGCCCATGAGAAGGCCCTGGCCTTGATACTAGATCAGCTGAAGTGAAACACATCAGGCTGCTGACACACCACCGTTTCTCCCTGGGAAAAAATGAAGCCATCACTCACCGACACAAGCCAGTAAAATTACAAACTCACAAGCCTCTACAGAAATGTCTTTCATCTTTCCAGTGCTTTCTTTTCTCTTGGTGCGTCTGCTTCTGTCTTTGTGAGATGCAAATGGGAAAAAACTAGGATAAATACCTAATTTCAAAACTTTTTAAACTCAATATTACTACTGCTGTATCATGAAACTAGTGTGGCTGAACTTTTCCTTCGCTTTATGAAGAGATATTGATTAAATGAGGCAGGAATATCTGTTTCACTGACATGTGGCTCTGCAGAGAATATCATTGAAATAGTCTAGGGGCAGTTGGCTGGCCTGTGGCAGCAGAAGGAGTGACTAATACCAGAAGTCAGAAGAAAGTGACTAACGACAGACAAGTAGCTGGTTTGAAGCCTGGTGGGAGGGTGAACTCCATCTATATTCAGGCAACAGCAGGCTGGTTAGTAATTAGTGGTTCCTCAAACGACTACCCGAAACAATGATTTTCCGGTTATACCTTAGCAGTGGTGTAGCAGTGTCTGGGCAGGTGAGTATACTGCTTCAACGGATCTAACCTCCTGACCCCCTACCATCCCTGGCCATCCTCAACAAAATAACTTGTTTAATTTGAAGGTAATGTAATATGGAATGTAAGAATCTACACAAAAGTCCGTACTTTAGTGTAAATTAAATGTAATTGGTTGGTTCCAATTTGGCATCTTTATACCTTTGCTTCACTACAGTTAAGGGGGAAATATTGTGCTTAAACTTTATTTATGTGACAGCTTTAGATACTATTGTCTTCACAGATGAACGTTTTACATGCAGATGAAATTATGATGCACTGCTATAGACTGCGCTGCAGCACTATATAAAATAGTATAAAACTACAACTGTAACAGTCATGTCCTTCACTTGTCTTTCAAACATTTCATGGCACTAACACTGGTTTAATTAGCTACATAGTAATTAGTTACTAGCTTGAATGACAAAGGCCTGATTTTGTCTGCGTTTATTGGAAATAAAGGTCCAGTTATTTAAAAAAAAAAAAAAAAAAATGACAAAGAATTTCAGATGGTGCATCTGCTACCATTATCACCGTAAACTGCATGTGCCACGAGAGAATTTAATGCCTGACAGAGATAGTAACTGTATCTCAGGGGGATGGGGTTTAGCACCGTCGTTTGCATCGATACGATTATGAGGACTCTTTGAGCAAGACACTGAAGCTCTGGTTCTGGTTCAGTGCACTGTACACGTTGTAGGGAATATGCAAACACCAATTGCCTTGTGTAAACCCCCTTGTAATATTAATTGTTTAAATATTAAATGAAGACATACTGTGTTATTGAGTGAAGAAAAAAAGTCATATAATGGGTAGAAAAAGGAAAGGCCATGTTTTATAAATTGTCTATAGGATTTTGCTTCAAGGGCATTTAAAAATACATGGCCACACAGGCAATTATGCAAATGCTCAAATGTTTGGTTTTTCATTCAGGAATTTGAATTATGATAAAAAGGAGAAATGACTACAAGTGCTACAAGACTAATCACTGGGTGTACATGACAAGAGAGGTCTTTAAATCACTACAGATCTTAAGTAATTAACTCATCGCTATCATTAAGCCATGATCGCTGAAATGAAACAAGTCAGTATGTTATATAAAAGCTCATTGTAAATGCTTGGTTAAATTATATATTCATAATTTATTTCTCATAATAAAGACAGATGGAGATCTTGATATGAGAGACACTGAAACAAAAGAGGACAGAAGCTGAGGAGAGGTTGGGAAAGTCGCTAGCATATCTCAAACATCGAATTATTCTCTCTATTGATGGGGGATTAATTCTCCATATCTGTGCAGGTCCAGGTGTGTGTCAATAACATGCGGTTCGTCTGTGAATGCAATCCAAATCGTCAAATGTCAGGCATATCTGATATCTTTGATGCTCAAAGCTTCAAACATGGTGACATTCTGCCCGAGCACGGGAGAGATGAGGAAGATCTCAGACAACGTGGCAGGATTGGCTTTTTATTGAGTGTCTGGGAAGCAACATCAGTGGGACAGCGAGACAGCAAAAGACTCTTTCAAAGTTCGTGCATCTGTTTCAAATGAGAAAACACAAAGAAAGACAGTGTTGGCTTCCTTCACTTGACACCCTCTACTCCTGATTGCTGGAGAAGCGTCTTTTTTTATTTGCATACTATACATACTTTACCTTTCTGACTTGTTATGTCGCACTGAGAAATGAGAATGCATACATGCATACACACAAACAGTAATGCATTACCTTTTACAAACATGTGATTGACTTATTCTAGTGATTAGTATTAGTATTAGTAAGGGATTGAAATTTTGAAACTATTATATTCAGTTTACTTTAACAGTTTGGGGGTTTGCTGGTTTGCTGTCCTGCTGTGTTTAATGGAGGGTTGAAATAAATTTCTTCCCTGTATATTCAAAGGATAGAGTGCTGTGACATGCGCTAACTTAGCCACTGTTAGCGTTGCCTACATTCACTTGGTAAGCCTTTAGTTGAGGATGGAACCACATTGCAACCACATTGTCTTGTTTTATATTTCTACACATGTTAAACACAGAAGATTAACAAGTGAGTGTGGAGCATTTGGAACTGTTTAACGGTGCATTTCATGGAGCAATGCTGAGTAGGTAAAGTAACAAATAATGTACTCATTCCATTTGCTGCTGAGTAATTAGGTAAGCAATGCAAATTCCTTTTTCAGTCTTTAATATGCAATGAGTAACAGTCAATTAAAACAACATTGTTCATATGGCAACCTGTTTTATAGCAGCTCTCGCAGGAAAAGCCCTGGTTGTGCATGGAGCTGCCCAGGTTGTGGACATCAATACACACCACCACTGTGGTGGTAATTATCCTGTGATGGCCTCTCGCTTTAAGAAAAGTTAACTGCTGTCCCTGAGGCTCAGGCTCCCCATGCATCTAGGAGAGGCGGACAGTGTAGGTGGGGGGTGGGGGCATATTGGAAAAATGCCATGTAGGCACACACACACCTACATGCACGCACACGCACAGACAGATGCACGTTTTCCACCCACTGACAAAACTGGCAAAGATGCCCGTCAATCCGCCCCCACACAACACCCACAAACATACACACACACACACCAATGCCCTCCAAATGGATGGCAAGTTTGATAATGGTAGAAATGAAGAAGTGGATCACCGGAGTCAATCCTCTTCTTGACAGTTATGACTTAAAACTCCTTCGAGAAGTGAATCATATCAAAGTCTGGAGATGAACAATCAACCTGGGACAAGTGGAGAGTAGCACTGAGGCCATATACACCTCAGCAGGTCTTCTTTTCAATCAAAGCGTACACTACAACTGGAGTGAAACTGTCTTTTTTTCCAAGGATGAAGAAATTATACATAGAACTTTCTTCCCTAAAACGTACACAAGCTTTTGATGAAGAGAAAAACCACATCTTTGTGTAAAACAGTTTTGATGAAGAGAAATTAGCTTCACTGAACATTTACAAAAAGTGAATGGAGGAATATGGTTTTGATTTCATATAAAATCATTCAGTTTTATTCACAAAGCCATGCTTTGAGGGAATGTAGACCAGCAGCAGCAGTGCCTGTAGTGATATTAATTAGTTAACATCACAGTAAAAATGTCAATATAAGTGGAATATGAAGTGCAACAGCATCATGACAAATCGCTGCTGTTGATAATCTTTGGCAGAGAGTGTATAATGAAGTCTTTCTCTATTAACAGGCAAATTATAACCTCCATGTAACCTGCAGCACTGCTGGTACATTATTTGCACATCAATAAGCTTAGTGAACAGTGTTTCCCATTTTTCCTGACATCAGATATGAGAAAACAACACCCATGTTTACACACTGGATGTTGAGTGGATTTGAAGTTTGTACTGTGCCACTCATACATCACCATCTGCCTGCTGTAGCCTATAGGCTGCTTACATCCTACAACACAGACTGACACGTTGCCAAAAGTGACTCCTGAAACCGCAGCCTTCGCTTTTCAATTGGTGTAATTAACACTGAAGCTAATCTGATGTCAGGCTTCTGGTGACAACCTCTAATGAAACACATTGTGTGTGTTACTTCCTCCCGCTAATCAGAAACAAGACAGACCTATTAAAGCTCAAGTCTTTGTTCACTAATGTCTTGGATGTGTGGCTGTCACTCTCTTAAGGCTTTGAGTCTGAAGTCAGGTTTTCTCTGTGCCTGCCAGAGCTCATTTAAAACCCTCCAGGAACATTTCAGCGTCTGCTTCAAAGTGTGAAGAGAACAACTTGTACAAGCGACAGCGCTGAAGGAAAGACGGAGATTAATAATAAGAAATGAGGAAGAAGAGAGGGATCAACAGACAGAAAACCCCACTGATAGTGTACATTAAGGGTAACCTTGGTGATTACCGCAGCATGTCGGCATGTGAGTGAGAGACCACCCAGAGACGCAGATGAACTCAAAGCGATGTCAGGCCGCCACAGCTTAGCCGGGCGCTAACTTTAAAAGCCCTACAAAAAGAATCTGCTATTCCCTCTGAGGCAGCGAACTATATACAAACATTAACTGATGCATCTGTATGTGAAGTCTGTTTGCTGTGTTGTGGTGCCACCCCGCCTGTCTCCCCTCCTTCCACTTGACAACATAAACAACTTGTCAATTAGCAGCCTGTTTGTACAGACGTTTACAGCATTTAATTCACCCGGGTGCGGCTGACTGAGACTGTGTGGTGCACCCGCTCAGGCCAAAGGAAATATCTGGGATGACGGATAAAGCGTGTGTGCTTGTGCAAGACTGTAATTGAACTTTGTGCGTGCATCTGTGTGTGTCTCTGTGTCTATGAGCTAAAATTAGTTGTAAACTGCTGATCGGATTTGTGGATTGGAAGTTCATTAACATGTCTGAAGCTTTGATCCACTGATGAGGATGGGACCATAAACATGAGAGCTGATTAAGATGGTGCTCCTTTAACTTTTGCAGGATGGAGAGAGGAAAAGTTTGAGTGAGCAAGAAAGACAGATCTAATGAACAGCAGACACACGAAGACAAGGAATGGCTTGAGGCGAGAAGGCCAGTAACTAGCCTGCAGAGACGCAGAAAGCCAATTGGAGTGAGATAACAGAAACATCCAGAGGCTGAGATAGATGGAAAGAAACCATCTGTCTCTTCCACTCTGGCCTCACCGTCAGTGGAGCAGCCGGTGGATCCGTCACTGGAGCAGTAGCGCATCTCGATCCTCTGTCTGCCCACTTCCAGGAGGCTGGGGTCTGGGATGCGAGCTTTGCAAGTGTAGCGGAAACGCTGCTCGTAGTGCCCGCCATTGTCAGAGATGTTGACGGGTGTCCAGGGAGTCCAGGGAGTGGTCTTCTTCAGGTCAGGACAGGGCAGGGTGTTGCAGGACTGGTACTCCTGCAGGCACAAAGATGGAAACATTTCACTGCATTATTGTAGAGCTTCTGGTCTATTTCATTGCAAGTACGTTTGAAGACAAGTGAACCTGCTATGTCTCATGTAGGAAGAGATAATCACAAATCATTAAAGCAATCATTAAGCAAGCTCAGACAGAAATTTCTGGTGTATTTCCCAAGCATAATAATGGATGGGACAATAGCTTTTGAAATTCTCAGCAGTGACTAATATGAAATGAAACAGCTTATTTTATGAGGAAATAAAAAGCCTTTTCAATGCTTTCATTGTCGCTCATCCTTGAAAGCCTCTTGATGCCAGTTCTGGCTGGTTTACTGTATGTTGCTGGGTCCAGTGCCACTCACCCCTCTTCCAAAAAAAAATAAAAAATCCTTACAAACCAACCCAGCCCTGTTTGCTTGTCCCCGACGTAGCTTGTCTGCCAGCCTGCCAGCACTGACGAAGGACACATTCCCATCAGACCACTTGCTAAACATGGCAAGAGGCAAACAAGTCAGGCAGAAAAGGTCATTGGTCAAGTTTAATTTATTACCAAGGGGAATGGAAGGAGGAGGGGGGAGAGAAGGGGGGGAGTGGTGCCAGGGAGAAGTTAATAGAGAGAGAGGAGAAGAAGTGAAGGGGGAAGAGAAAAGAAGGCAATAATGGCAACTCTTTCTCTCATATGCATCTGGCTTTGGGAGCTGGGCAGTAAAAATGAATAATACAGCATTGAAGCTCGAACAATATGATATGTGAGTCTCATTCAGAAGTGCCATAAGTATATATTTTTCCCTCCACTTCCCTCAGCCAATCTGGACCACTGGTCAAAAATATTATGCTTCTTCTGTAGAGCTATATTTGATGATATGACTCAAGAAGATAATAGGTTGGTAATAGGCATTCCAGACCGTTTTTGTGCCCAGCTAAATAAATAAGGAGGTGGAGGTAGTGATACGTCTGGAGAAAATGACACCGCAGAGGAGAAGGTGAGACGGCTGCCATTTTCCTCACCACTTGTTTATTTATGCTGAATAGGCCTTGAGTGACTGCCAGACCTTGACAAAATAAGATAAGAGTTCCTTTCTGCACATCTGTCAGCCTGTCACATGGGATAGGCTGACAGGTCAGCTGAGAAGAGCACATTACATTATACAGTATGCAGGTCTATTTTTCACCATCTTGCTTCGTCTTTCATGCTCTCTCTCTGTGTCACTTTCCATTCATCTATCTATCTTTATATTTCTTTCACCCTCATTTTCACGCACTGTTCATAACTGGCTTTGTGTCAGCTCTCTTTCTTCCTCCCCTTGTTTCTTTCTCCCTCTGTATCACTGTTTCATCTCTCTCTGTCTCTCACTATACACCTTCCTTTCTGTCTCCTCCTCTCACCTCCTCTCCCTCACTCTCTCTTGCCTCTCCTCCCCGGGGTGCCAAGGTTAAAAACACAGGGAGGATTTAGATTCTGTTAGGGCCCCGTGATGAATGAGGGTGTCACCACCACCGCACTTCCTGCCTCTCTCCATCTAGCTCTGTAATCATCTCAAGACATTAATATTTAACATCATCACGCGTCACAGACCAGCCCACAATCTATGATTATCAGCCAGTTGAAAAACGGAGGAAGAAAAAAAAAAAGAAAAAAAAAAAGAAGTCCACCTCAGTGTCTCGCCGCCGCCTAAAGCGAGAGAAAAGCAACACATGACACGAACTAGGGGGAAAAAGGCAAACGATCTGTGGGTGTTTGTTGTGTGAGTTGTTGATGGTGGCCAAACACAGTAAATATTTAATGAGGCTTGTCTGGTAAGCGTTTCTCCCTGTACTCTCTGAGGATTAGTGTCGATGCAGAGGGCTGAGGAGATAATTACTGGGTTTAAAACTAAACCTCATTCAAGGTCTTCGAAGGCATTCACATCAAACACAGCTAATGTATATGCAGCAAGGTGGTCAGTGTATGTGTAATAGAGATGTCCCGCCGACTGAAGTAACATCAAAAGCTCTGTGGCTTATTTGGGGTGTGGGGGTGAGGGGTTGGGATGGGGTGGTTTCATTTTAAGGGGTCACAAGCTGAAAGCATTGAGGACCAGTGCCCAGTTTGTGGGAATTGTAGAGTGTCAGTAAAAATTTTGTGGCAAATCACAAAATTGGAATTGTTAATAGCATTTTAATTTACAATTACATAGAACAGTTAATTAAATAAAAATTGAAAAAGTACAATAATTAACAACTGTGGACAGTCTGAAGGTTTGCAATTGTAAATGTATGCTAAAGACCTTGGAGTAAGAGTTATTTGTGTAATCAATAACATAAAATAGATATACAGCTGGTCAGTGAGAACCGTGCAAATGTAATTTCAAATGTGTTAGATATTTGCAGTAATTTGGACGTCCAAATCAATTAATGGGAGAAGAAAAAGACAACTGCTGGGGAAAGGAAATGTGACCAGAACACAGACACCTGAAGCGAAACAGAGCTACATTCTGTGTTAATTGTTAAATGTACAACTTGGGTGCTATCTCTTAATTATTCATTTGTTTATTGGTATTTTTATTTGAAAATTAAATTAAAAATTCTTGAATAATAATAATTACGTTGGTTGCTAAGCTAATAGACTGAATGCATGAAATGGGATGGTGATGTAATGCCATGAAGACATGGTGGAGGTCAGCGGTATCAGCCCTGTTCCACCTGGGGGTCCATGATGTGAAAAAATGGCTGAAGACCCCTACTGTTAACTATATTATTACATCCATAACAATTCTGAAGGATGGCGGACAGTTTATTGTCTTTTACTGCAATAAAAAGAGCCCTGTTATGTTATGGATGTGAATACAAAATCTGGCATAATGATAAAAACAACAGTCCCTCCTGTTTTAAGAGTGGAAATTTTTTTTTTTACATGTTTTGAATAATACATTAAAAATTGACCCAAGGATGTGAAATAAACATCAGTCCAGCTCTTCCCATAAAAATCCAAAACCCGAACACACCCATGCCCCCACAAGCACATGAAATATCTCCATTCAAAATGAAATTCGGTGAACCAGAGCAGCGATAGGTCATCTTTGACACACATAACATGTTGGTTATGTAAATGTGATTATCTGAACAAAAAGGAGCCGTATTTGAATTAAACTTTGATTTGCTGTTGAAATATTTAGGCAAAAAAAAGAAAAGAAAGCTGTGATAAATGAGCTGTTTAAATGTTAAATATCATTCTTTCCAGTTGAGATGGTAGGCTAATAAAACTACAAAAAACAAACAAACAAACAAACAAACAAACAAAAAACAACAAAAAAGAGGAAACATGTCCTGCACTCCTTCACTCAGCTACACTCACATTTCGCTCAATTTCAGAGAAATCAACCAAAAGTGAAAACATGGCGGAAAGCAGTCGAATGTGACAAGTGGCATGTGGAACACAAAATTGGATTCAATTAGTCCGCTGATTTCAACTCATATCCACGCTCCCCCTGGCTAGAGTAGTGATATGCATTATGGGCAAATGGAGAACAGCGATTTTATGCTGTGCAACACCTTTAACAGGCAGCTGCTCTGAGACTGGCAACACTGTAATGTGTTTCTGGCTGGAGCTCAGGAGAGTGGGTGGAAGGACGCTTGATAGCATCTTTACTGCCTTGCACAAACAAGCTGCCTGGTTGGTCAGTATAGATGCGGCGGTCAGGCTGTTTGTGTGTGTGTGTGTGTGTGTGTGTGTGTGTGTGTGTGTGTGTGTGTGCAAGAGTGTGTGTGCAAGTGTCAACTTGACGATGAGGGAAAGTTTGACTTCAGTCTGGCACTTTGGCACTGATTTGTGTGTGTGTATGTGAAGTGCGTGCATGTTTATAAGTTTATGCATGGCTGAGTTATGGATTCAGGCAGCTCCTATCTCATTCAGTCTCCATCCACAGACCTTTCTGCTTACTTTTTAAGTGTTATATGCTGAGGGGATACAAGTTGAGAGGGAAGAAGAGCAAAAAAAAAAAGCAATAAAGAAAGAAAAAAGAGAGAGAATGAGAGAGAGAGATAGAGAGTGTGTGTGTGTGTCAGTATAGTGTCTATAGAGTGTTGGAGACGTATAAACCCTCAGCCTCTCTTCTCATCTTTGAGTGAAGAATGTTGAGTGGAGGGTGAAACACATTGTATGTCTTGACTTCTATGAATGTGTATCTGAAGTGGAGAGTGTGTGTGTATGTGTGTAGGTACAAAAGGCTCTCTGTGGTGTCCGGCCAGCTGTGGGAGGTGAATAATAAGGAGCCATGCCTCTCAAGCTTCCTACCATCATTACACCCATTATACTCTTATAGAACTGACCGAGCTGTACGTGCATGTGACACGAGAGAGAGATAGTGAGAGGGAAAGGAAAGCGTATGTGATGATGTATATGCTGATGCCCGCATACACACACCCGTACCCTTTAACGTTTAAGGGAATGGTCCAGATGTGAGATGTGAGAGTGACTAATCCTCTCCAGTGCCTACATCTTTATCTGTTGTGGTTGAGTCTGTGGAGATGGGGGCCAAATGTTCCTCAAGTCTCCGTGACGCATCAGTTCAATTAGCAGCGCCGACCAAAACACACTCTGTCAAACGCTATTTCCTCTCTCACTCTGTCTCCCCACCAGCCTGACTCCATAATGAAGCCTGCTGTTGGCCAGGAGCAGGTCTTCTGGCTACACACCAGTGCACACACACGCAAGCACAGACACATACACAATAACTAACACTAAACAGTACAAAAACACACAAGTATGTTCACACATCAATCTGCCCACACAAACACTGGGTACTTAACTTTCATTTCACAGCACAGCTGCACAACTGAGCTCCTCGAAGGTAAATAGGACAGCTCTCAGTATCATTAAGCACCTCTGTGCATCGTCACTTTTGCATAGCCCATATTTGACTTCTATTTAACTGTGAGAGGCAAAGTCAAGATGTGCCATTCAGCAGAGTAGAATGGTCCCTTTTGATATCTGTATATGAGAGATATTTGATGTACTTTACTATTTTAAAGAGGAAATACCACAGTGAAAAATATCTTCTTGAAGATTGCACATCTCTGAAGCAAGTGTTTCATGTAATACTAGGAATTAAAGAAAAATACCAACGTGCCATCTACTGTTGTAGCTCTTTATATGTACTGTCAGTGCATTTTCTTTAACATTAATTGCACACTGTGTAATTTTCTGCCAATAGGGGTCTCTCAATCAAAACAATAAGAAAAGATGGATTTTGGTGATGTTGTGAAGTAGCATGGGATTATGGGGGTTGTTTTCTTCACCTCAGTTATCGTCATTGCAGTCATCTACTGCTGGTTAGGATTTCTTCAGTGTCACATGTTCAGCAGGGGAGCCAAATCAACAGATTAGAATATGACTACAAATCACCCAATCAGAAAAGACATACTAATCAGAATCAGAATACAACAACAAACCAACCAAACAGAATGCAGGTACGATTCAACCAATCAAAATACAGCGACAAACCAACTAAACAATCAGAATACGTCTATAAATCAACCAATCAGAATACAAACCGCGCAACCAGAATACAGCTACAAACCAACTAACCCATCAGAATATGGCTGCAAACCAACAATCCAATCAGAATAATGCTACGAACCAACCAATCAGAAAACGGCTAAAGGATACTCTTGAGGAGTTCCCGAAATATTGTGTTCACAAGGCCAAAACTGTGTTTTGTGAGGTCACCGTGGCTAATTAGCTAGTTAACGAGCTAACCTGACAAGCCGGTATGAACAGCGCACACACTGCTAATTGGTGCTAACACAAATAAAATAATACTAGAATTTCACTCACTTCAGAAAACAGGAGCACAGACGCCTTCACGTTCTGTTACTCAATTAACCGCACAACAAGCCATATCATTTTAAAAAAAAATCTTTACATGAAAAAAGGAACCAACACTACAAACCCAGCCAAGAGGTCACGTACAGTGACCTGAATTAGCTGAGGTGACAGCTCTTTTTGCAGCCCAAGAGATTGCCACTTGGTGCGGAGCAGGAACTACTTGCTAACTTATGTTTTAAATAAAGCTCAAAACAAACCATGATTTGTTGCATTGTGATCAGACACAGTGCATGATTTAATAAAAATGGTACACAGTGGTGGCCAGTGGTGGCTCAACACTGACTGCGCTATATGGTTATATATATATATGTTCTTTGTATAGATTTGTCCGTTTGTTTTGTCTGGCTATGTTTGTTGTTTTTCTTTTCTTTTAATCTGCTGTTTTCACTTCTCCGTTGTAAGAGAGATCTTGATCTCAACAATATTACCTGATTAAATAATGATTATAAATAAGGGACATCAAGCTGTCGGTCTCTAATATCTGACAATTATGTTGATTGTACCATAAATAACAAAAAGTAAATGGATCTTTTTCTTTTTTCTGTCTTCTGTCACAATAATGATCTTCCTATTAACTTGCCATACGCTTGGTGTGTGAACTGCATCAAAAGGGATGACATGGAGAGTTATTTTCTTTTAGCAAACACTACAATTCATTTTGTAATAAAATGGTTGTATTGTTTGTATTAATAGCTTTTTTCCCCCAGAAGACCTGTTAATGAATAGTGACTCATTGCTTCAGTGTTTGGGACAACAAATTCTTTCAAATTCATCCATGGCTGTCTCACTGTGCTACCACACAGGGGAAGAGCACTGTAAGTATTGTGCTCCAGGTACAGAACTGTACATCGCTGCTGGGACACCAGAGCCTCGCTTGTTTATTTCCAGCCCAGATTTCGCTGGTTTCTCTGGGGGATTCGGACCTGTAATGCAGATACAGTGAAACGAGAGAGATGGAGCAGCGCTGCATGTACCGGGGCTCAGACTGATGAAGTTACTGTCATATGGCCCTTTAGATCAGCAAAATCAGGCACCAAGCACCTCAGGACTTAAGGCAATGACACACAGGGCAACATTATAGCAGGTTTGGTGGAAATAAAGCACTTTGAGAGTCAGTTCCTCTAATCATGCATGTGGCAACATTTTGTTTTCAGGGTAACAGAGGTGCATGTGAGTGGAGACACTTTGTTTAAATTTAAGTGTCCTTGACCTGAATCTCTACTAGCTATCGAGCTATTCTGTCCCTGACTCTGCAGTGAGCTCCCTGTGGACGAGGTATAAGTGTAGAAAATTTTGCTTCAGGGATCCAAAGAGAATGAGAAAAAAGTAAAAACAGAATAGATTATTTGCTCAGAGATTCACTTTATAGCATGTTGGGAATGTTGACCTTCTATATTGCTGCAAGAGGCTGGTATCACCAATGTCAGTGGATCTTCTACACTTAAAAATTTCCAAATGTTAGTATTTCTTGTGAATTCTCCGCCTGACATCTCTGTAAAACATCCAGCAGATGTTAGCTCATCGCTGTCTATTAATGTCTGGCAAATGCCTGGAGCTGACCACAGGAGGCTGCGGCAATATCAATCCTGACAGGTAAACATGAATGCGCAACGTCCATACACACACACCAATGTCTAAGTCATACACAGTGTTCAGCTTTTCAGGTCTCGGTAGGGTGTCTGAGCTAAAAACATAGCTGTGATGACAGGAGCTACAATGTGTGTGTGTGTGTGTGTGATTATGTGTGTGTGTGTGTGTGTGTGGTCTCCTTCTGTTTAATTAAACATGGATCTGTCCGGGGAAGAGAACACAGACAGATGGCACATGAAAAACGAACTCCATCACACTTTTCACTTTTGTGAGGGGAGGGGGTCCTTAGATGAAATTAAATGAACATATTCCCATCATCCTTGATCTTTAACTGTGAAATACAAATTAATTTATCAGTATTTCCATCGGAAATGTGGATGTCATTTGGAATTTTAAAGTCCTCTGTCTCGCACGCTTAAGCTGCACCTCTTTAGTGGCTTTAAGTGCATTGAGGTAATTGTTCTACATTAATAGCTGTGCAAATTAAGCACCTTATCACAGCTGTAAATGAAAGGCAGCAAATGCTTCTTTAATCTGAGTAAATATGCAGCTTTAATACAAGTTAGCCAAGCTGTCCAAATAAAGTCTTCCCCGGGAAAGAGAAGGTGTCTGTGAAGTCTGCATGTAATTACGACTCTGGTGGCTGAGATGGCCCCAATTAAGTCCATGTCACAATTTGGGAAGACAAGGAGCCGGTGAGAAAACAAAACAAAGCAAAAGGGGATAGAAAGTTAAAGTCCAAGAGCAACAGTGAAAAGAAGGAGAGGGTGTGGGTGAAATGGAGAGACAGAGTACTGAGTTTACACAAGGTGCACTTTTGACCTTTCCCACTGACCCGACTCAGCTCTCTCTAGTATGTCACCTCCTTGTCTGTAATCACTACCAGACAGTCCCTTCCCCTGACACCAATAAAAACTATCTCCAAAATCTCCTGCTCACTCAGCCCTAGATTGACTCAAAACTGAGGATAAATAAAAAAAAATAAATAACCCAAACTACTGACAGTTAAAGACAGGCTTTCTCTTTTGGAAACAGCAGTGACAGAGGCACTGAGATTCCCTCGTGCTCGCCATCACTCTCCTTTTGTGAACTGAGAGTTCCTCCAGGAATGCTACTGAATTCCCAGGATGCTTCAGTGAGGATAATGGTTGCTGCGCAATGACAGAAATAAGACAGCTGCCATCTGATGGGAATGTGTGAGTATGTGTGTAAGAGAGAGAGAAAGTTGGTAGGTACGTGCGGCAGTAGATGATATGGTGTGACTGTTAAATTGCTACTTAATGTGAGGTCAGTCTTTTCATTTGGGTATTCTGCAGCTACTAATGTGTCATGGGCAATTATCAGATACTATATATGCTCTGGAGGTTGCGAGGCCTTGTGTGGGATGTTTCAAACTGCTGGCAGTGTATTATTTAGCTTTTCATTGGGACCATTACACAACCTGTAGGATGTGCTTTTTCAGCTAAATGTGATTTGGATGGTTGAATGCTTTTCCAGAATTTGTCCGATCCTTTTTAAAACAAAACACACAAACACTGAAATACAGTGAAAAATCATGTTTACATAAATGCACAGACAGTATCAAGGATAAGTTATGTGTCTGTAATCCTGATGATAATCTTAATTCTAAAACCTAAATCTAAACCAGCCAGGTTAAAAAGGTGATGTTTAATGATCTTAGATTTATCTTTAAACCACCCACAACTATAATTTTATATCAAAATGGCAAACAACTCACAAACATACAAAAAAAAACAAACAAAAACACACATCAAGAGCCCCATGCATCCACAAGACCCTGACCCATATTCTTGAATCCATTTCCGAGAGGGACACAAGACGGTACAGCTATCATGTTCATTCTCACTTATTTTTACCAGGGCTGTGGATGAGGGAGTGTGACTGTGTGTGTGTGTGTGGGTGTGTGTACGTGTACGTGTGTGTGTGTGTGTGTGTGTGTGTGTGTGTGAAAACAGCACCAGAAATAACATGAGCATCAGATCATTCTGTCAACAAGGAGAGCGCTCGTATTTCAACACTTCTTTGCATCATCCGTGCTTTGAAGAAAGCTTTGTGGCGGAAAATAAGCCTATTCATATGTGGAGTGATTACTGTATGTGTGTGTGGTATTAAATAGGTCTTGGTAATAAATCTGATGAATGCTGCCACTGTATAAATATAGCCAAGGGATTTAGTCATGTTGGATGTTCCAATTTCATCACCACTCACTGTTCATCGCATCAAATGGCTTAGCCTGAGTTCCTAAACAATGACTAAGACTGAGAGAAAGACGGACAGAAGGATGGTGCATGTGAGAGCTATTGTTTCGTGTGACATACCTGACCACACCCGGGACAGTCGTTGCCGTTCTCACAGTTTCTGTGTCGTGACTGGATGCCTCCGCCACAGGGCACAGTGCAGCGCTCCCATGCCGACCAGGCCGACCAGTAGACATGAGGCGGGCAGGGCAGGTGTTCATTACAGTACCTGGGAAGGAAGAGCAGTGACCACAGGGGATGAGAATGCAACTTTATTTAATCAGACAGTCTTATTGTGATCAGGAGAAGAGAGACCTGAGAAGAACAAAACACAAAACCAGCAGAGAAGAAAAGGAAAGGCAATTTCAGACAAGAAGAAATCTAATGAAAAAGAAAAATAATAAAAAAATCATGACATTTTTTCCGTTTTCGTTGCACCTAAATGAATGTGGAATTAAAGGAAATTGAATTTTGGGAAGTAAGATAGCTGGCTTGTGTAGCTTCCAAGTTGCTGTACCGACATAAGAGTGGTGTTAATCTTCTCATTGAGTAGTCGGCAGAAAGCAAATAAGGGTATTTCTCGAATTGTTGAACCTCTCTTTAAACCTTTGCATTGACTGATTTTTTGGGCAACATCTGGGGCAGTGCAACAAGCTGTTAACACAATACATACTAAAAATATACAACAAAAACATATTAGCACCTTCTAAAGCTGTTAGGGGGGGAAATATTAATGAACAGTTGTGTATTTACACATACGGCAGAGCCACAAACATAGCATCCATTTGAAGTTGTGTTTTTAGCCACCCGACCAATGTACGCAAGTTCAACATCCTTTCTCCTTTTAGCTTTTAGCTAGCAGCTAACTTCCTCTATCAGCCGTTTGGTGCTAAGCACCTAGTGCACAGCGGGTTTCAGAGCTTTTTGGCTATAAACAGATGAGAGGAGGTTGGAAAGAACTGAGAGACTCAACCAGAAGACCATGATAATGAGCTGAAAGGTGCTAAAATACTCTGTAAAGCTGAGGGGAGCTGTAGAGTTAGGTGATAATTATCTGTGGGGTTTGTCACTACAAATGACACCTTTTACATCACACATAGTGATTAGATATATTATCAATGAAAAAAAAGATTACTGCAGCTTTATGTAATAACTAGATTGTATACTGTGGTTACATGGTTTAAATAAGAGGAGCAATATGAGCCAATGTGGAAGCTTTGACAATGGAACTTAATTTATACTTGGTGCATATAAATCATGTACGACAGTGTCTTTTGAATTGTCTGTGGAAAATGGAATAGCTACTTTAAATGATAGAACACTAAAATTATACGTGAAGAGCTCTGAAGACGTCACCACACTTTTGAAACGTTGCCACTGAACTGAAATAGCTACAAAGAGTCTGTGCCACAAGACAGGGATGTCTGCGAAACCATGTAAACTTCACTTAAAACAAACTTTTACAAACCCAACACATCTCTTTGATGTGGCCATGGAGTGCAGAGAACATGGTGCACTGTGAGCCTGAACATCTGATTGAATCGAGCCAAGAGAGACAGGTCTTTAGTGTGTGTGTGTGTGTGTGTGTGTGTATGTGGTGTGTAATGGCCAGTGTTGGATAAAAAGTACATCTAAGAAAATTCCATCTCAAATCGTAATGAACGTGCCTATGCATTTTGCATAATTCATTGACACAGCCTATTAAAAAAGCCACAAAGATACATGCATCATCTCTAATTACATCGTTTAACAAGACAGGATTACTGCGATGTCTAAAATACTGAATTACTCAGTCCTCATTATACAATAACGACAGACGATTGCCAGCCTTATTAGAGCCATATAATTTATTTTATAACTTTTACGCGTGCTATAAAATTGCTTTTATTGCTATTTTGTTGTGTTTTGGCACATGACTTCCTTTTGAGGAAAACCGACTCTTCTTGTGCTAAACTAGCTTTAACTTTAAACCCTTCCTCCAGACGCTGAGGCTGGATATTGCTATTGTACTATTCCCAAATACTCTGCTATTGTTCATGGCAAATCAAAAGCTACATTCTGTATACCCTGGTTGCAAAAATCCTTAGAGTAGTGTGCTCTTTTCCACTTTTACTAATCTGCATGCTTGTAGTGGGATGATACGGTGGGGAGGAGAAGTGTGGAGAAGTGAGGAAGAGTGTGGATTACAATCAAGCCAATGCCTGAGAGAAGGAGCAAGATGTACAAACACACACTCACGGAGACATTCATGCACGCTGGGTTGTATGAAGACACAATATTCTCGCGCTGCACCACAGCATAATAAAGAACTGCTGTGATCAATATGAAGCAGATTTAGAGCTTCAATATCTTCATCGTACACACTGTAATCATCTCAGACAAGTCAGTGGCTTTGCTCCATCTTATCTTATACTTTTTTCTTCTCACTGTAATGCACAGAGCTGATCAGACTAAACCGCTGCTAATTACTCACTATAGGCTGAGTAAGCAGTGTGGACCATGTCAGCTTGCTGGGGGAAATACCAACAGAAGGTTCATAAATGCAGGCATTAACCAGCCAGATTTAAGCCCATAGCACTGCTGTGCACGGTTGGTTTCAGAACATTTGCTTTATCTTTAAAAGCTCTGCCTGCTGCAAACAATCAGGGCTAAACTTATGGGAAGCCTGTTGGCTACAAAGGAAGCAGCCGAGAGGTGAGAGAGGAGGCTTAGTTTGGTCTTAGAAACTTTTAAGCTTTTGTAAATATGTGTGTCTGTGTACATGTTGGCACACACCATATGCATGTTTTAACATAAGGCCTATGCATTCATCCAAATAAGGTACTTGAGGCAACATGGGAAGAACAATGTATGTATTGAGACTTATTGCAGGCACCTAACACCTCCAAAAGGAGGCCTGCGCCCCATAAAATAAAAACCTTTCACAGCATTTAAAGAATTATTCAGTGAGAAAAAGCTGATAAAGATCCAGTCCTTTTCATGCTGCGCAGATAAAAGAACACTTTACCTATTTCACACATGGGCAACTATAAACAACAGATGTGGTGGAATTTTTTTGGACACTGTTACATGGGCTGAAGTTTTCCTGTTTTTTTTTTAATTGGTGATATACATTCCTGACACACCTGGATATGCTCATACTGAACACACACACAGACACACACACAAAATTTCTAGCATCTCCATCTTATCTTTCCTTCCCTCGGAGAGAGACTCAATCTGACGTGGCATAATTCATCTGTTAACACATTTTTGCCTTCTATCTCTCTGTCTGACTCTCTTCTCTCTCTTTCGTCGTTCTGTCTCTCCCACACACGCACACACACATACAAACACACACACACACACACACACACTCACTCACTCACTCACTCACTCACTCACTCACTCACTCCTCTCATTCCTCCCTCATAAAAATCCTTTTCCAGCCCTCACAGCTGGCTCCTAACTGGCCTAAGGTGTTTTAAATAGCTGAACAGAGCAAGTACTGAGAGCAGGAAGGGGAGATGAAACAAAGGAGATTAAAGCTCGGAGAGAGAAAAAGAGGGGGTAGCAAAACCTGCTTCTGGCCTCCTATGGTCTTTAGTACCAGCCAGTGTTTTTTTGGTGTGGTTCATGAGTAACTGGTCTGTGCTGGTCACTCCATATATTTTCCTCAGAGCTCCTGGTGGAGCGGTCCTTTTTTTAAGGAGCGCTCCACCAGGAGCATCAGTAAGTAACAGAAAGGGAAGGTGGGAGGTTAGAGCAGGCAGAGAGGAAATGAAAAAGTGCAGAGAGAGGAGGGAAAAAAAGGATGTAATATAAGGTTCATCCTTGAAGGCCGTATCCAATTACTCGTCCTTTGCGATGCTGTTTCTGTTGCCGTGGTAACAATTGGTAACAATTTATTTCTCTTCTTTCCTTTCCTGTGCACTCTGAACTGCATTTATTTGCACTTTTTCTGCCTCCACCACTGGTTAATGGCAGGAGATGTAGGAAACACATCAGCATCGGTAACACAGACACTGGAGGGAACAAAGACAGAATGCCTCAGTTCATTAGGGAACGCCAATCTTTATTAAGATGGAACTGGAATAATATAATATAACCACCGTCGTCAAATTTTCAAACACAATGGATGCTGTCAAAGCGTTCCTCAGTCCTTTTTTTTGATTTGGCACATGCTGAACTAAACTTTCAGATAACCAGAATAAATTGAGAGACGCATAAAACTTTAACTTTAATCTCTTGACCTTCTCAACCTGGGCTGCTGCGTATGTCTCTTTGTTCTTCTTCACATAGTTTCTCCTTGGGAAACAGATTGTTTTTTCAGGCCTTGAAGGTTGCTTAGAAACCACACAAACATCTTTAAAAAGCCGATTATTCTACGCCAAAGCCTCCAAAGCTTCAAAACTCAGACTCAGTCTATGTGTGAAAGCCAGATAATTACCCAAGCACAGGCCTATCCCACTCATTCCATAATTGGCTGTCACAAAGTTGGACAAAAGTGTAAGGAAAAAAAGAAAAGAAAAAGTCAGTCAAAGTCATACATCCTAACTGCAGGTTGCAAATTTTGGAGCAAAATTGCTGTTTTCTTGTGTCTCACATGCACACAATTCCAGACATGCATGCACAGGATCTCTTTGCTTTAATTAGTACATGTGAATACATGTATAAATGTGGAAGATGTGTGGGTGCGTGTATGCATACCTCTCTTCACGGTTCTGGCCCACACACACTCGTCCTCCATGGCGAGGAGTCGGGTTGCTGCAGGAGCGCTGACGGACCTGGAAGCCGATGCCGCAGCTTGTGCTGCAGGGAGACCAGGCAGTCCAGGGAGTCCATGCTCCGTTTCTATAGAGACGCAGAGTGCAACATCAGCGTAAGTTACTTCAGCCATCGATGGAGAGGTGATGGCGGCCAGAAGGTCACAACAACAATATTATAGCTAGAAAATACAAATTTAAGCCATATGAATATGATATGTCTATCTTTACTGTTCAGGAATAAAGGCATGGGCAGGGAGCCCTTTCTTGACAAGACAGATAAGATACACCTTGTTGTCTTGGGTGCCAAATGATCAGTGGTAGGAAACGCACGAATGCACATTGCATAAAAAAACAACAGACAGAGTACCTTTCTTTTTTTAAAGTTATTTTTCAGGCTTTTGCCTTTATTTCAGCCATAGTGAAAGAGAGATGGGAAGTTTGGGGAGAGAGAGAGAGGAGGACATGCAGCAAAGGGCCGGACGTGAACCTGGGCCATCGGGGCAAAGACTAAGCCCAAATGGCACGCGCTGCACCAGGTGAACCACTGGGGTGCCCGCCCCAAGATAGACTATAGTTCTAATTTTGCCTCTCACACAGCTCAATTCCTCTGTCTGGGATCCACAGTAGTTTCCCCTTTAGTTACTTCCATCTCCAGAATGTAACAGACTTTTGTTCGAAGAAGGTCTTTATCTGTTAACTCCCTCTGTTTGATGTGTAGAATTGGTCATAGCGGTTAGTACGAAGCCTTGGTGCCGATGACTTCTCTCTCTCCCTCCCTCTCTCCTGCTCTCTCTGCTTGGTGTGTCTTTTTTGTGTATTTCTATTGTCTATTTTGTTAGACATTTAATTAAAAGAAAATGTAAAAAGTATTTCTTTGTTACAGCCTCTCATATGTGACGATTGGCTGCTTCTTTTGAGCGCTTGTAACTTTAAGTTAAGCGTTTGTCATCAGTTTCAGACATTCATTAGACTAAACAGTTCATTGATTGTTAAAAATTAATGATCACATGCTTCACTCACAAAGCTTATCTTTCATGAAAAAAATGTTCACATGCCCTGTTAAGCCAGAAGGAGAATGATGCACAGCAGCAACATCTCAGTTAATTTTAACTCTGAGTGTTAAAATCAGTAATATGTCAGCTGAGAGAGTGGAAAAAACACCCAATCAACACTTGAGTGCCCCAAATAACTTAGAATGAATATGCAACACGGAACAATTTATTGTGTGTGGATTTCCATTGACTAGGTGTGAGGATGGTGTAATAAATGAACAAATCGTCATATGCATCCCTCTAACTCTCTCCATCTAGCTGTACAGATGTATGTTCAGAGACCATTGATAAAGGCAGAGGAAAGATTTACAGATGTGTGCCGGTGTATCATTGAGGAAGTTTACCTTGAGCAGTTGGCAACCTCCACGCTGATGCCATAGCACTGCTGACCACCACACTGAGGCGCGGGGTTATCACAGGCTCGTGTTCGACACAGACAGGACCCTGCACTGCCCCCGTCATTATGACTACACATGGACCAGCCGGACCAGGTACCAAAGCCTCCATCGACCGTCACATTACGGACCTGTTAGGAACAAAAAGGGCCAGAAATAAAACATTTGATAGTAATAGCTTTTCTCTGAAACTGGTCGTTGCATTTGACTGATGCTCTCTGGAATGTGTTGCTCTGGGAAATGCATCCCATGGCTACGGTGGATGGAAACAGAAATCAATTTTCTTCAAATAGGTGCAAAAATAACTGCATTACATCATCTGTAGCACATCCAAAATTGTGCAGTTATAGGGACAAAAATAAGCTGTAAACACGAAGGAAGATATATGAAAATTGTCTGGGGATATGATGAGATTCCAGGGCAGCAAAAGAGAGATTCAGAGAGGCAAATGAAAGCTGCGAATGGACACATTCAAACGACAAAAATATGAGGAAATAAAAGTGGCCGCATGAATAGATATTTGAAGCAAAACAGAATAAAACAGGAAGGCTATGATATTACAGGAGCTGTGAATTGCGAGTGATGTCCTGGGCATATGAGCTAAATACAAAAGCACTGTTGTGAGATTCAGAGCTGCACATGATATGAGCCATGTCAAGGCTATATTTCAGAGTGATTTAAAAATGCAAGAAACACTTTCACACAAGGAGAAGAGAGAGCGTGATCATCAGCTGCTTTGGCAGAAGCAGAAATAACATCTACCCTCTGCTCTTACTGGTAATTGAACTCTGCTGTGTGCCTAATTGGGGGACGCTTGGCTTAGGCAGACACCATTTGCATCAGTGTGCTGCCTAGAAAGCACACAACTTGAAAGAGACAGCTCATGTCATATTTCTTTCACCCATCAATTACAGCTGAGAGTATAAATTATGTGGCTCATGTATATAACATTATCCATTTTCTGCTGCGTATGTCTTCCTAAAAAAATAAACACGAAAACAAAATAAATAATCAAATCTTTTTACCAGTGGGAAAGTCACATCTGTGATTTCTGTCATTAAAATGGGAGGATAGAAAGGAAAGGACATGAGACACAGGACGAGAGATCACTTCTGAAGGATGATGAAAACCACTCATGTTTGTGGATTATAAGAGAAATTATTTCTTTCTTCACAGACCATACAAATGCTGTCTCTTTCCTTTTTATTCTAAATATTTTCTTTTCAGAGTGGGGGTTGATTGAAATTACTTTCAGGCAAGCTGAGCCCCTTACACAAATATTTATAACAGACATTCAGCCAGTTGGGTGTTTTGAAAAATGCTAATGGACGCATAGGGAGTGAAACTGTAACTGTGTTAAAAGATAACTTCTTTTTCAGTTTTCATGTCTTGGCATCAAACTGCTGCAACCAGACAATTTTCACATTCTGGTCTGGCTTCAGAACACGTATTGTACGGCCATCTCTCTCTTTCAGCATAAAAAGTTGTTACTGCCAATGTTAATTCATGCTCACTCTAAATGGATGGACCTGGTTAGACCAAGGTTAAGTGAATAAATACATATTCCATCAGTGGTGTGGGCAGTGGTATGTGGCCACCTGAAAATACATCAAAAGTAAAGGATTAGTGGCTGCACTGCTGCTGGAAACATGGGTACAATGTTGTTTGACATTTGTGGAGATGCACATATTTGTTTGTTTGTCAAGAGTCAAGAGTTCGTCATATCTGCCTGTTTAATATGAAGCTATAGCCTGGAGGCGGTTAGCTTAGCTTAGTATAAAGAAAGTGTGAAAAGGACAAAATGCACTTTCAATAGAATGTGCTGAACTGTAGGAGCAGTGACTCCCCGGCCACTGCTAAACATATTAACATATAACATATCATATAATTATTGAGCTTTAGAAGTGCTGGTAGGTGGGATTTTTTTCACCTTTAGACAGAGCCAGGTTAGCTGTTTCCCTCTGTTTCCAGTCTTTATGCTAAGCTAAGATAAGAATTTCATTGCAGCAACAGTGACTTGGTGAAATTATAGTGTGTATTTAGTGTGTGCCTTTAGTGTGTCCCTGTTTATGCACATATCTATGTCTATGTCCATGTATATATCTGAATGCCTATGTGGATGCAGTGTTGGCCAGATTTCTGCTCTGCTGACAGATGCCACTGGGTGCTCAGCGCCAAATATTCCTCTGAACACAAAGCCACATAAAAGGGTAGGGAGGCGCGCAGCGTTCACTGCTGTGACTGGCTTGAAAATGATGTGAGAAAAAAAAAAAAAAACATCTGAAAAAAGCTGAGCCACGCTGAAATTGATAGGCTTACCACCCCCTAATATTGCTCCCAAATTTGATGCACATTAAAATAAATGGCAGAGCTGTTTTGCTAATGAACAAGCAGTCAGAGGTGAATGATTGAGGCAGCGCTCTTGATCATTCCCAGGGTACACGTCGCTCCCTTAAAGTCAAGTTTTTCAGTCCCAAGATGCTTTTCTCTGGCTAGGATATGTTTCCAAGGCTGGTTTTAGGAGCCGTTGCTGGTAAGTTGTGAGTGTACAGAGAGAATACAGAGCAGGCTCTCTGAGGAGAGGAGCACAGTTGAATGTGACTATTAAATTCATATGGCGAGTAGAGTAAGCATGGAGGCAGAGTAAGGATAATTGTGTTTTCTACTGACTTTAAAGTTTGAAAGTAGAGACAAAAACAGAAAAACAGGCAACAACAGTAACAAGAGAGTGCAGTACAATAAGGTATTTACAGATTAGGGAGCAGCTCAGTGATACTCACAGGGCATTTGGTGATGCTCTGCTCCCATTGGCTCATTCGGACACTATCCTCCAGGGTAGTGCATTTCTTCAGCAACAGATCCCAGCCACAGTATGGGTCCCTGGCCCCCACACAGGCTCTGGAAAAGAGAGAATAGACATTTGCTTTTAATGGGCTTTTATTAACCCGTCATGTGTGAATAAACGCAAGCTCAGCATTGTGGAAGAGAAGAAGAATGGAGAATCTGGGAAGAGGAGAGAGTAGAAAGAAGAGATGGAGCTGAGAAGCTACCAAAGTGACAGACAAGAGGCGAGAAAAAAGAAATGCAGGAGAAAAATATAAATATTAATTTTGTTTACTCATGAACGAATACACTAGGATGTTCCACAGTGCTTACATTGCATCAGCATAGTGAAATTATGTCTTAACACAATGTGCTGACTGATTTTTCTGGTGATCTTCAGCCAAGCACCAGGATTACCTGGTTTTGCATTTGCGCACACACACATTCACTCTTGACTCAAATAGCTTATCAGCCCGACAAATATTCACTGTGAGTATACTGGAGCAGAGATAGCCAGATCTGTCTTTGTCGTATCTGCTTCAGGTGGTTTATTGAGTGCAATAAAAAGCCTGATGTTACTCTTTTCATGCAAATATAAGTCTGCAGTGACAGCACAATGACATCCCTGAACCACGGGCATCAACGCAGTATGACATGGCCCTAGTGAAATGTAGCCAAAACTGTCCGTGGGTTTCATAACAATGAACTACAAAAACACGAGTGCACAGACACAAGATCATATGCATCCATCCAGATGAAAATGTAGAAAGGCAAACACTTGTGCGTGCCTGCACACATAAGGTGGCTGACGTAGCGTCTGGGTGGCTGACCGAAAGCAGTGAGTTATGGTCTGTATCTGCACGGAAAAGAATATCAGGGGTGACGACAGTAGTACAAAATGAAACAGAGAAGAAACAAGCTAATGCCTGTCTCTGAAAGGGCCTTAAGGGCCTTGCAGATTGTATACCACCCATCAGTAAGCCGCACAGCCAAACCAAGACAGACAGCCTTCTAATATTTCAAACAGGTAAGCCTCAAAGAAATGTCAGTGATGCACCCAGTAACTCTTTCTTTAGGTTCCAGGCCCTGTGCATGGTTTTATTTCTTTTATCTGTTGTTGTTGTTGTTTTTTTTTGAAAGATGAAGCAATGAAGTACCATAATGGCTACAGTATATATCACAGAGCCACAGCTGTAACATGAAGCCTTACTTCTGTGTATTTCAATACCAGCGCATTGTACGTGAGATAAGGAATGTAGGTGTGATTCCTTTCCTGCATACAATGATGGATGGGATCTCAATCTTGTGGTGAGTCTTCACACCTTGGCCTCCGTCTCTGGTTTTCTTTAGCAATATTTATGTCCTGACGTCGCGTCTTCCAGACAGACAGAAACTCAATATATCTGATAAACACGCACACAGCTGCAGCAGAACTGTGGCAGAAAATGCACATTTTTTTTGTATGGGTCAATGACAACTAGAGGAAGACAGTGAGGCGGACAGACAGAGGGCAGCCGTGGGCACCTCCAGTGGCTCAGACAAAAGCTGATTTAAAGGGTTTTAAATCTCAGCAAAGGCCCCTGACAAACAACACAGGCCTGGCCCTCACAGATAAAGAGCATCTTATGAAAGAGGGAGCTTTAAAACTTCGTTGTGTGCACATTTGCTTTTGACGGTTTCCATTGAGATTAATGGTGTTTGTGTGTACATGTACTCACTCTCTAGTCTTGTGGTAGCTGCATCTCTTGAGCGGGATCTTGATGACCTGGTCTCTTACACCCACATAAAGCTCGCTGCGGCTGTGCAGGATCAGCAGGCTTCGGATCGGCTGCCTCTTCCTGGGCGGGAACAGCTCGATCTCCTCCAATAGGCAGCTCCCCGTGGACTGATTGAGAGGAGAAAGCACTTTCCTGATAGTACCGTAATCTGGAAGCGAAAGAGGTGGAAGAGAGGATTTGGTCAGAAAGAGGAAGGAGGGTGTTTATCTACACGAGTAAAAAGGTAAAGTAGCAGAGGAAAGCTCAAAGGAGAGGTAGGGCAAGGACTGGAGAGAGTTTAATGAGGAGGAATATATATATCCTGGATAACAAAACTGAACACAAGCTGACGTGAACTCAATGTGAACCATACAACAGTCATTCCCTAACAGAGAGGTTCTGAAAAAAGGCTGTCAAAAAGACTGGTGGGGGCTGGCGTGCCAACTTTGGTTATACCATCAACATGCAGTGCTGTAGATGCAATCAGGGAATTGGTATGGTACCTGAATACACATTTCTGGCCTACTTTTCTTTAACGGGATATTCCAAGGGAGGAAACCACTTTATAGATATGGGAAAGAAGAGTGTCATTGTAAATATGTCCTGACCTTTATTTTATGTAAGGTAGGCCCCATGAGATGAAGCAGATTTTCTTTTGGGAGAGCTAAAACAAACATCATCTATTATACATGCAATCCCCTGGGTGAAAAAAAGTAATTAGGTGCACATTGATGCCAAAAGAAGAAGGGTGAATTGCTAATAGATAGTTTCAAGGTAGGGAATGTAAAAGTTAAGTATTGCCCCAAGCAGTGTTGGGCATTAACACATTACTTACAAAGTACTTACTTTGAATTTCATATATTATATAGATAGTAATGCTACTTTGTTACTTTCAGCATTTTGGGGGTAGTTGTCCTACCAAGAGTTATGGAGTCTCTCAGGGATACAGGAACTGGAAGTGTGGAAAGGCAGCTGAACGCTATTGAATGAGGCTCTCGGTAACTCCAAAGTTGTCTTATTTGTTATGTTGTGTGTTCTTAGCCGGATTGCTAACGTTATCAACTGGTAGAGTACATTCAGGAATTAAGCTAGCTGGTTTTGTTCAGAGTTGGAGGGTGTGTGAACACTGCAGCTTCATTGTGAGGACAGGACATCTGGAAAGCTGTGTGCTAACCATGGCTAACATTAAGCCAGCTTATATAATTTTACCTTTACGCATACATATAAATGCACTGTTACATTATACATACATGTTATATAATATGTGTAATAATGTAATAGTAACTGATCCTATTTCATAACCTTCTACATAGGGCTGACATACTCAGTAGGCAAACTCCGGTCCGCATCTGGACTGAAATGCAATTTAATTCGGACCTGAAGCAAATTTTAAAGCAACCTGACTCGGATCACTTGCTAGTGTCATGGCTATATTGAACACACACACATTTTTTAGCTGCCAGTAATTGGAGTCAGAATAACATCCGAGTTAAAAGCTTGAGTTAAAAAAAAGTGTTCAAATGTTCAAAAATTGCCAATGCAAATAAAGGCTGACTATTTTTAAGGATGAGTAGACAAGACAATGCTTAATTTGCTATAAAACAATCGTTATTTTCAAAAACGTTGTCTCCAGACTTCAGAGGTAAGAACCACAAAACTTCACCAGCTGAAGTTGTCACATCAAGTAATCGGCAGAATAAATGGAAAATCCACGGAATTAGCATTTTCAACTACAAATATGGTGAAACTTGTACAACACTGAACTCAACAATGAACACTTCGATCGGTGTCTCCGTATGGCTGTCACACATTTTGTGCACCGGTTGAAAGACTTAGTTACACAATGAAGGTGTCACTTCTTCCTTTAATACAAAAATGTGTGTTGTGTTCATTGTTCTTAGAAACCAAATATCAGTGTCTTAATCCTTCTTTTCTGGCCTGTGATACTGTGGAATTTTGAGCAGTGGACCTTTAAAACTTGTACTTGAGCACTCCTGACATAGGCTGTCTAGTGGATTATACTTTGCTGACTTGCTGCTACTAATCACACTATTTAATTTGCTTTGAGAAGGTACAGTACTTATATTATTACACCACCGGCTATAGGTACTATGCGTATATTGCTTGCCTTGTAATTCTGACTTGAATTGCCCTTGTATAGTTATGATTATTTTATTTCTTTTTTATCTATTTATCTGTACTTACTTCTCTGTCTTTGTGTTGCTGCAACATCTTAATTTACCCTCGGGGATCAATAAAGGCTTTCAATATCTTATAATGTGTCCTTTTCCAATTCTTCTTATTTCTATGTGTTAAAATACAGAAGATGTGACATGTCAGTGTGGGGGTTTTAATGGAGCTGGGCTGAGTAACAAAAGTAACAAATAATGTAAGTAATTACTTATGCTGTTGAGTAATTACTAAAGTAATTACTTTTTCAATGAGAAATATGTAATAAATAAGTAAAAGTTTCTTTTTTCTCTCAAGACATGTACCTTAGACTTAACTCTGCAACTAGTTAAGAATTTGGTAGTTTGGTGAATCAGGATATTTAACAATCTTTTGCTTTTAGCTGAATTTTGTTCATGCTGACTGAAGAAGTGAAAATGTGCCGCAGGGCTGAAATTACTAATGAGGGCTGAATAATAATTTAGATGAAACTACTGCCACGTGTTCATGTAAAAGAATCCCTACTCTTTGACTTCTTTGGATGCCAATTCAGAGCTATCAGGTTCTCCAAAAGGGCTCCAATCAGTAGAGTGCATTTAAGCGTTAATAATAGCATATGATTAGGTACAGTATGTATGCTACCCAATGGCCTTGGCAGTGTTTCAGATGTTTTCATTAGCGTCTGGTTAGTGTCTGGGGAACTTGCAGTGTGGGCAGCTCTGGTCTGACGCTACATTGATCACAGCACCATGCAAACAATGAGAGGGGAGTTTTTGAGGGAGATGCCAAGCACAAAGGCAGTGAACTGGAACAGGTTGTGTGTGTGTGTGTGAGTTGTGTGTGCTTGTACTGCATGTGATATATCCTAAAATAACACTGATGCTACAACAGGAAGATCATGTTGACATTTCCCAGTGGGCCTATGGTACATTAGCACAATGAAGTGGGTCACTACGTTCAAATTCTGTTCGGTACATCCGCTCCTAATCCATACAGTGTGTTATATCATAACACAGAACAGACACTGATGTGTGTCTGACATTTTGCTGATACCGTTTTCAGCGCTTTGGAAAGTCTAACATCATATATTGTCACACCAGTGTGATCAAACAGTCTACTGATAAGCAGGCGGTATCGTGCAGTTCAAACAGGGAAAACGTGTAAGCTGTGTGTGTGTATTATTAATTACCTGTTTGTCTTCTTTTGACACATGAATATTCCCTGTTTCGTGTCATTTATGAACTCTTTGTGAAAGACTGCATAGGAGTGATAAGTGGGGTGATATGTGAGTGTGTTCTGTCAGTGCATATGGAGAACATATGGAGGTAAAGAGTGATCAAACTCATGTCAGTAGACTAAGCTTTGATGTCTCCTCAGAACTACATATATATTGTTGTCATTATTCTTCTTGCAGGCCTGTTTTCTTATGCAAAGAGTGCATTTCAAGGGTTTAAAGAAAACGTATTTATCCATAACATTCAATATTCATTTATGTATAAACAACAATTTAAAACTAAAAACTGACTGGTCTACGAAGTTTGTGACTTCAGAAACCAAGCCCCAACCAAACCCACGAGCGCAGACAAAAATAAATGACAAAAATCTCATGTGCAATAACCAAAACTGATCTTCCAACTTTGGAAATTGTGTGTTTATGTAGTAACCCACTTCTCATATTAAGAAAATATGTTTTCAAGGAATTTAAGAAGCCACAAAATCACAGCAGACACAGCATGCAAGCCATGCACAGAAAAGAAAACACACATAGACACAGACAGACAGACACACACACACGCACACGCACACGCACACGCACACACACACACACACACACACACACACACAGTGCGAAGAACCTACCAGTAGCCAAGTATATGATGTGAAACAGCATGTCTTTCCCCTGCACCACATCCACTGCCACATGAGTGAAGCGCACGTTGTCCTCCATGAAGTAGGGCACGGGAACCACGGGTTGGACCACCTCGTGCATCAGCAAAAACTTCTGGGCGTCCTGCAGGTTTCTTTCGGTCAGGTTCACGTAGGAGCCAGAGTCAATGGTGCCGCACTGTGGAGGTGGGGGAGTTGGAAAGAAAAAGGTTTGACTGACTACATTAATAAAAAGCCAAGTTCTTTGGGATTGCAAGCTACATTAATAAGCTTACAATTTCGTGGCTAGAGGTACAGCCATAGATGAGAAAAGTGAGGAATTTGATGATTAAACGAACAAGGCTTTAAAGTCAATTGCTGCCTCATTGCAATAGTTTACTATCGTCACAACCTTAAGGCTTTGCCGTCAACACACCACGGATGGAAGGAGAGTGAATGAACGTTTGACTGAGCAAGTAGTTATCTCGTCCTCATATGCATATATATTGCTGGTGAGTTTTATTAGTACCCCAATAATAAGGTGGCTTGATTGTTCATTTTTACCTCAGAAATAAGCTAACATCTTGAAAAGGGTTTCAGCTTTAAAGCTTTCATTACAGCTGTTCATGAAATTTCTCACAAAATGCTCTTTCTAAATGCAACAATATCATTCAAACACTGGAGTCCCTGAATAAAATAAGTAACAAAATGACTTGCACCCAAGATTTTAGACACCAGAAAACATTGCATTGCAGTTTTAATAACAGAAGTATCTAACATAAATAGGTAGATTTCATCCTCACATATTAATTTGGTTTTATCAGTTATTGTTGACTCCAAGTTCTCCTTCTACGTCCCAGTAGAGTTTTGCTACTGCAGCAGAGTCAGTATCACAGCACTTTGTCATAATGTGAAATATCTGGTATGTAAGATATTTCCCCCAGTTCATTTATTAAAAGGAGTTCAATAAAGTGAACTGATTCCAAATGGGAGTTAAAAGAAAAAAATATTAAGGAGTCAGAGGTATAGTTTATATTTCTGTGCTTTTGCCGGTTGTAAAGGTTCCTTTGTTTTACAGTAAAAAATCTTAATTTCTTTTGCTTAAATCACATTATTTTAACTATGTTTCTTTTCTTTTTTTTCCTGGGAAACAAGATAATAAATTATCTTTGACATTTTGCTTTCCAAGCTGAAAGAGGTTCCAGCCAGCATTGTATATTACATAACACTCTGCTATCAAAAGCAAGCTGTATTATCATGAGCCATTGTAGCACTGTAAGCATACTAAAACTAACTGCAAAGGATATACAGTGTAAATGTTTGTAAATTGTCGTTGTCCTGGGAAAACCATGTATCTCCAAAGTTTATATTTTGATTCTTGTCTTGTGATTTTTACAGGACAGTGATAATATTCTTTTTTTGGGTTGGAAAGCAAAGTGGGACAAGGTGAAGCTTGAACCTAGTCCAACTAAGGCAGCGCTGGATGAGTAAAGCTAACCATACATGTCCTTTTCAGTAAAAGAGGTCCCAGGCTGGGGTCAGGATTGTGGATTGAGGCCCCATCCACAAAGAATAGGCCTACTCTGAGACACAGAACAGAGAAAACAAAAATAAGCTGTGCTCGACAATTACACAAACCAAAATGACTAGTATGTTTTCGTTTTGAACACAGTAACTCAGATGGACCACACGAATTTGCTTGAGGCTAATCATACACAGCCTCCTTGAAAGAGACTGAAAACTGGGCCTTGGGTGGCGATTAGTTCTTGCTGACCAGCTACAGTAGCAACAGCACTGAGACTTCATACAGATCAATCCTTGGCCTTCCCTAGGATGACAGATGAGAAACATGGAGGGCTTCCCCCGGAACGGGCAATGGATCAGTGCCCTCGCCACATGAGGAGATGGGAAATTAAAGCCCTGAAGGACGGGGAAATGCAACACTGTGTGTATGTGTGCTTGTGTGCCCTGAATGTGCCTCTTGCTTATGGCAAAAATGTGTTGCGTGGGTGTGGTGTGGGCTACATAATAACATATGTCTAAGGTTTCCTTTTGTGGTTTGTCCTTGCATTGCATGTGTGTGCATGCAGCTTAAAGTGTCTGCGTGATCGTATTTCTGCCACAGTGAGACAAAGTTAAGCACTGGCCATTGAGGGTGTATGGCATCTGTGAATGTACAGAAAGATGGATGTTGTGATTTCCATGGTACAGTCAAGGTGAGGGACATCATTTGGCTGAGGGCCCATCCAACACTCAGCTGTCCCCCTCATCATCAGCACACTATGCTCTGCCAGGATATTAAGTGCCACTGAGAAATATGGTTGTTTTACAGCATGTTTTTGAAAAAAATTGGCTTTTCTTTAAAATGTGTCCCCGGTCATTTAAAGTTTCAGCATCCCAATAAGATCGGGTTATAATACTATGTCAGTGTTGGGTACGTTCTAATCGAATCATTTATAATGTTGAAAGAAAAGCACAGAAAACCAACACCTTTTTTTTTTTGTTCCTCTTGAAATGTATTAGATAACAAAACTTTCCATCAGCATTTGGCCCATAACTTAACATATTTTCCTCCATATGGAGCTTAACAATGAATGCCTTTTTTACAGTAAGCAATTACAGAGTGACAGAAAACCTATACAACACAGAGACGGTATTAGCTCCTAATGCAAAACGAACATGACTCATAGCCTGAATAAACCCAGCTGGATCAATCCGTGTGGTTCAAATAAATGGAGGGATTTTCTCTGCAGACAGACAGGGAATTAAGCTCTCAATCAATGACCAGTGTATGTGTGTTGAGTGATGAGCTCACAGTCATAATTATCCCTATTTGGCAGCAATCTATAACCCTCTATTTTTGTCCATGTATACATGTACATAAGATATGTACGTGGTCAGCGACTTTTATTGGTGCTGGTGTCGTGTAGGTGTATGTTTGTGCATGTACATGAAGGTAGGTGTGTAGGTGTGCGTGTGTGTGTGTGCACAAAGGGATGAAAACAGACAGGCCATAAATCCTGAGCTCGTAAATCTAATCCCCCAACATTGACAAATGCTTGATGAAGATGTCACTGAAACCTAGATAAAGTGTGCATCGGTCCAGCGTTGAGGGGCAGCTATTGTGCAAGGGCTTAAGTGGAGAGATGGGGATAGAGAGGAAGAACTTATCCTGGTTTATCCTTGAGGAACACAACCTTATGAAAGGCACTGGTATATAGAAACCCCTCTGTGATGTACCTACAGTATGCTGAACAGGATAAATCTGCGGTCAGCACTGACCAGATAGAGAAAATTGGTTTTCTTGAAGCTAAGTGAATTTTACTCAACTAGCTGCTGACATGTAGATACAGGAATGCATGGCAGCAGTAAGACACCTCATGTGTTACAGATTTGTGGGTGTGTGCATGTGTTTTTTTTTATTTTTTTATTTTTTTTATTAAACTGTCAGAGCCAGCACTTTTTCTGCATGAGCATGTCATCCACTTTTTCTGCATGAGCATGTCATTACAGATAATGTGAGTGTAAGTTCTCGATAGCAGGCATCTGCTGGTTTGACGGAAACATGATCGAGGGGCCGTAAAAGGAAAGACGTGTGGAAGTGAGGCATGTGTCACACATTGGCAGCACAGACCTCAGAGGGAATTCAATCCCTCGTGGAGAGCTGCGTGGATTAGCTCCCTCACTATCTGCTAAGCCTGATACAACTGAGAGCCACTTCTTCTGCTAATAAAACATTCCCTCTGTGTCATCAGTATCGAGCAGCGCCTCAAATTGGGATAAGGTGCCCCTGTGTTGCTTGGTTTGCCCTCCAGGTTTTAGGATGGAGTATAAACATAAAGTGGCACTTGTGCAAAACACGGACAGTTTATTGTGAAGGACTGCAGTTCAAAGAACAAGGCTATGACACATCTTAAAGGAACGACTGTGCCATTGTAAAAATCACTGGATTTTATAACGAGTGGTTGTAATGTGTGTGTTCATGAGCGGAGAGAAGGCTGACCAAAAGAGAAAGAAATTAATGAGAGTGAAGTACTCTGAGGGAGACTCATCAGGATGAAAACACTTTTTTTTATAAGGCTACAGTATATATATATATATAATAAATAAATAAATTTCCTTAAGCATGCACCTAGCTACACCTATAGTTTGGCTGATATGGCAGTGTGCTGGGTATAAATGAAAGCAGTTTATAAACCGCCTTACAAACCCTGTGTTATGATATGTAAGCAGCATGGCTCTAGAGATGGAAATATGCCTGTTGGTTGGTTGGTCAGTCAGTCTACTACTTTGGCTCAGACTAATAATAAGTAATATCTAAACAACTATTAGATGTATTGTCATGACATTTTGTACATTGATGGTCCCAAGAGGATGAATCCTATTCACATTGGTAATCCTCTCACTTTTCCTCTAGCACCACCAACATGTTGAAAGTTTTTATTCATCCTGTGAAATATCTCAACATCTTCATGGATTGGGATTGCATTAGATAAGATTTACCTTTTGTTTAGTGCAAATTACCAAATACTAGCATGTTAACACACTAAACTAAGATGGTAAACATGGCAAACACATGTATGTATACCTGGTAAACACAAACAACAATCATTTTGTGCATGTTAGCATATTGAAGTTAGCATTTAGCTAAAACGTCACTGAGCTGCTAGCATGACTGTAGACTCTTTGTCTTGTTTCACAAAACTATTCTTCTGTATGGATTTGTTACCTGAAAGTCTGGGTTGGGGTTGGGGTAAGGAAGCCAGGCTGACCGCGAGTTCTCCTGATACTTGAAGGGCCCGTTGAAAACCTGTGATATGGCACTGAGATTGAAGGCACACACCGCAGATGCAGCAATGCTGTTTCTGAATGTCAGGAAAAAAGAGAGGAGAGACCCAACAAAGGGGGACGAGAGGATGAAGGGGATGATGAATGAGAGCAGGAGAGAGAGAGAGTAAACAAATTTAGAAACAGACACCACAGTAGTAGCAGGAAACAATGTTCAGATCTTGTTGTTATTTGTAAAGCTGACCTCTGTATGTTTGTATTACATTCAGCCAACAATACAAATCAAACACTGGACAGACAGACGCAGACGCTGGTGTAAGTGATTGTCATTATTGGATTATAAATCAGGCAAGAGGACACAATTAAACTGTTCAGCTCGTCTGATTAACTGTACAGATCTCGGGCCTGAAATACAGCTTTGACTTTTTAAGCTGTCAGTTTCAACAAGTACTGGTCTCCTCCCTCCGAAGAGAAAGTAAAGAATGAGAGTATTAACTCTCAACTCAAACTGTGAGACTTCAGCGATGTGAATTATAATCCAACACGGCTGTTCATTAAACTCTATGCCTGGAGGGGGAAATGTTTCCAATACCCTTCAAAAGACTTCTTTTTCAGCAATGTGAAGGCACTGACCATAAAGAATAGATTACTCAGCTTTTAATAATGGTGGGTGCCTGTGTGCGTGTGTGTGTTTGTGAGTATGAGACAAAAAAGAAAAAAAGAAAGACGGAAAGACAAAAAGAAGAAAGGGTTGCGATGCTTGTGAAAATAGAAAATAATAGTTTTCATCCATGGATGCATCCCATCTCTTACATCCTCCATATGCATGATAAAGTATACACTTTTAATAAGTGATAATAAGCTTCTTTCATGAGATTAAATGTCAAATAGCTGCTGGAATACACAGTGGTTGTAGCTGGTTTGGGTATATACGTGAGAAGATCTTTACTTTAAATTTAAGATACGCTTGGCCATGTAAGCAGCATTGACATAAATATTCAGTTTATATACTCTGTATGTATGTTACAAAAAGGTCACATGCCAAGTTAATGTGGGTGCAGTTGAGGTGCGTTTACAAAATGTACAATGTAATGCCAAAAACACTGTGAATTATACATGAAGCTATACTGTGTGTGCATCAGAACAAAGGATAAAAGAGTGTTGGTATTTTTCACCTGATGTTAACACACTATGAGCTGGATCTCAATTTGTTTCATCATTCACTATGCAGATTCTACAGACAATCAAATATACCAATGGAGCTGAAGTCATTTTAGAAAATAACTTTAAAACACTTAAAAAATATGAATCAAATGGATTGGTGATTGACTTAATCTGATTATTTACAAAGGTTGGATTTCCTTCAAAGAGACTGTATGCAAATTAAATTACAAAATAGCAAAAAATAAAGACTAAAGGAAAAGAACAATTTGTGAAAAATAAACAGAGAGATCTGTCATGGAGGAGGAATAAAAGCAGTTTGCAAACAAAGAAAATTATGTAGATGAAAAAAAAATTAAATGAAATTTCTGAAATGGGTTTTCTTGAACAATAACAGGTAACTGACACATACTGTTTAAGAATATGAATAAATAAATGAATGATAAATGCTGCAATGCTTGTTCAAATATGCTAAGCAGTCAAACATGGTCATCTTACAATACTTACTGTATATCACCAGGTCTAACCAGGTCTACATTGCAATATATGAAAATGCTATGGCTTTATTTCCATGTCCTCTACCTGTATAATCGGCTGGTGTTGACACTGTCTTTTTTGCCAGGAACATGTTGCTTTAGCCTCTGTTTTTTTGTAGCACGATAAAATGTATGTAGCCGTCATGTGCACATTTAATTAAACTTCTTACATTTTTTTTAAACATCAGCTGGGGAAAGTCAGCTACAGACTTAGCTCAACTTAGCTATAGCTAATGTTAGCTTTATTTGCTAGCTAGCTACGGCCAGTAACATCTCCAAGGAACAGCTGACTTTTCATCTCAAAATTGACAGTTGCAGGCTAGAAACGAGAAGCCTGCTTTTGTCTATCTCTGTTTGAAATAAAGGACCATTTTTTTTTTCTTGCTGTGCGAGAATGGAAACTAAAAACAGCTAGCTAACGGTAAACTATGTAATTTCATGGTGTACATTTTGATGTAAGGAAGTCATAGATTTGTTGAATACGAAGGAGGTAAGTTATATGTTATCACTGTATTTTAGAACTTATCATGTTACTCACACATTGGTAGTAAAGATGCCGTAAAGCAGCTCCAGCTCTGGCAGATAAAATGTTCCCTGCAGCTCGTTGTAGTTAAAGGGGATTTCTCCAGGTCGGGAGCAGTTCAGCCTAGCCTTCATAAAGGTGGTCCACGTGTCCTCCAGGAGGAAACGGCCGCCAATGTCATTCTTACAGACACGCCCAGCACGGGAAAACACAGTACGGCCACAGTCATGTTCCACCGCGTTTTCTCGGAAGAAGAAGTAGGTGAAGTTGCCGATATCATAGGAGGAGACGAAGTTCGGTTCTGTTGAAAGAAATAAAACAGGAAGGAAATGAGTGTGAGAAAAAAGATGCTAGAAAGAGAGAGAAAAATTGTAAAATTGAGGAAAGTCAAGAGAAAGATGAAGTGCAGAGAGAGGAAGAAGAAATATCAAAAGAAATAAGGTTGTGGGAGTAAGAGGTAGTGGGAGAGCAAATGGGTATGTGCTATGACTGATTGACTCGCGTATGTGTGAGCGTACAGCCCACACAACAGCAGGTGATCGGGATTAATAACTACAGGCCATGTTATTAATGGTGTTGTGTTGTAATAAGAAAACTAATTTTTCACTCCCCCAAACCTAAAGGTTAGGATGAGAAATGGCCAAAACAGGTGTAGCGTAATAACTCTCACCCTATCTGAAACACGCGACCTCCACAACACTGTCGACTGAGGCTTTCATCTTTATGTATGACATTATTGAATCTAAACCGCACACTTTATTCTCGCTGACATTGATTTAATTCACCTTTAAATGAAAGTGTTTCTCCCCCCTCTTCATTTCAACCCTTTTCTCGTCTGCACCTTCGGAGGGCAGTGCAGGGGGAGACAGAGGGAAAAAAAAAATCAATTTGCCATAAAATTAGTGATTAAACCTTTTCCCAGAAGGTTGCTGCAAAGGAATGTATGTGGTGGCTTTTAATTTATTTTTTCAATTTAGCTTAAATGTGAATCAGATAAAAATCAGTTGCTGACAAGATACTGATTGACCTTCTCCTCTGTAGACTGGACACCTTAAGCTGTCTGAAGTTCTCCAACCAGCACTGAGAAGGTTAGTGCGTGAAGTGGGTCTGAGCTTCCAGAGAAAAAGACATTGATTTCTGAAAAATTCACACTCCTCAAAGAAAGGTTGAGATGAAAATAAAGATTTTCTAGTTGCTTAGTAACTTTAGACAGAATAGTTTTTTTTACAGACAAAAGGCAATTATGTATAGGGAGGAACTACTTTGCGCAGCACAGTGGTGATTTGAGAAGGAGTACAATCCTTCAACCAAGAGAGACAGATTCCAACTCCCATGTTAGATAAGCATCTGACATGGTAAAGTATCCCTGAGCAAAACACTGAATCCCCTCCAGCTGCAGCATCGATGTTTAATGGCTGCTCGAAAAAAGTAAAAAGAGTTTCTTTCTGTTTAAAATGCCCATCTTTATGAAACAACTTTTAGATGTATTTATAGAAACTATAACTATCTTTCTGGATCCCAAACTTTGGCAACTCCCTACCGTTGAGCCATTTGGAGTTGTACTGGGCAGTGCGCAGCGGTGGAAGGCCACCCAGGCTGCGGTAGATGGCGGGGTCTCGCCCGGAGAAGTCCATAGCAGTGGCGGCATAAAGCTCCCCGCTGGAGGTGATGAGGGCAGTGGAGTTGTGGAGGGGGTTGTAGGGACACCGAGCCATCCCGCTGATCTGATCGTGGATCTCTGTCAGATTAGTCAGCTGTAACATGGAGGCAGTGGTGGGAGAGAACAAAAGTGGAAGGTTTATAATGGAAATGCTACAATAAGCATTTACAAGACACAGACATTGGCAGTAAAGGAAAATTATTTGGTTATTTGTAGAGGGAATATCCCCATAGTCAAGAAACTAAAACAATAAGATGTAATATCCATGGGAATAATATGCTTTTCTCCTTATTTCTAAATAATGGATGATTGTAGAAAACCTACATAAATATGTAGGACAGAGTATCAAAGGGCAGCATTAAAATTCAAATCAGAGAAGTCTGGTAATGTTTTGTTTGTTCCTGACAATATGCAAATGTTGTACACTCAAAATAATACTTAGTCTCATTATGTTTTGTTTGGTTTACATCTACTGCGAAACGCACTTCTGAGATATATATGAACAAAACCTTCAGTAGCCGGAGTCATAATCAGAGAACACGTTTTGAATCAATAGCAGCGTTAAACATGTAAACAGAGCAGATGCCTCAAGTCAAATGTTAAGAAACCACCTGTTAAGAAAGCAATAAAATTCCTAAAACAAGCCCCTAAATCAAGTTACTCTTGACTGCAGTGTTTCCCTGGTTTGGTTTCTGATGTCTGCACAGGACTACCAGCTGTCAGCCTGGTTATAACATTATTATACCACATCTTTAGGAAGCCTCTCTGAATTCAAGAGAGGCTTGATGTAAGATGCAGTCTTTCCTCGCATTCTGCCTTTGAATATGAAGCCAAATCCAACTCCCTGCTTTTTAAAAATACTTTACAGCATGACCCTGGCTTAGTCCTGACACACTGCACTGGTTCCTGCTTATAAAAAAAAAAATACGGACCATAGCTCAGTGACTCAGCCTTGAATACCAAAAAGGAGTAATGCATTTTTTTTTTTTTTTAAATCCAAGATGTAATTATATTTTATGGTGCAAAAGTAAACACAGTATACAGGGATTAGATCATGGTTTGTGCTTCCATCCAAGTTGAGCTAGGTTCTGTGGGCACATGCATGATGCAAAATGAAAAGATTGCACTAATCTCGGCAAAAGGTAATTAAAATGATTCTATTTGATATTTTCTATCAATCAGCCAGGTTCTACATTTTTGACTTGGTTGGAGAAGACCTGAAGTGACAGCAAAACTTTTGCCTTGGAAGACTCAGAGCTCAGTCTCGCCTCTTTCCTCGCACATTTTCTAATTTTCCCTGACTGAATAATCTGTGGACAGCTCTTCCTTACAGGAGGCCAGACTCTATTCAGGGCATGTGTTGGGGGAAACAGGCGACTTCTTTTGCCAATTTCCTGGAGCCGGTCGATTTGGATCAAGGGTTCTGTTAACTCCTGCCACCTCTGCCTCACCCAAACCATAACAAAACAGAGCAGCCCTGTCTGAGCTCTGCCGGCCTGAGATGAAAGCCTGGTATTGATGGGACTTGTAATGTGGGCCGGAATAGCCATTTTGAGGTCAATTGGGTCATTTAGAAAAACAGGAGGAGAAGTGATAAATAGACAGACTGCAGTGCATCCGTTGCATTTTGAGGATGTGGAGTGAAAGTCGTCTCTATAGTGGAGCCAGCAGCTGTGCGAGTAGGCTGCTGAAGTGACTCTGAATGCCTCTGATAGAGACTTTTCGGAAAGAGACAGCTCACAGTTTAGAATAGACTGCAATGAGAGCCAGTTGGGCACTATATATGGTGATACTGAGATGCTATTGTAGCTCTTGAGAAAATTTTCAGCTACCCGGCCCTATGTATGATTTGAGATCTATTCACTGATATTCCACAGTGGACGGCTCTCAAATGACACACCATAGCAGCTTTCTGCCAAGTGAGTGTGAACTGAACTTCATATACAATTCTTTATCTCAAGCCTACTCTCTTTGCACAGAGCACAAGTTACAGCATTAACGTGTGTTATAAAACAGCCGATTGGTCGTTGATATTGATAAGCACTATTACAAAACTAGACAAGTGACAGTAGTCAGGTTTCCATCCAAATCTATTCCATTGACTGAATTTCCAGAGAAATGGCAAAAGAAGAGACAAATGAATGCACTTTCTCATTATGTATCGCTATTGCTATTTGGTTAATAGAGATAAACGGTTTGTGGTGCTAATTCATCAGTCAGGTGCCATTAAAGAGTGCCAGTCAAAAACCTCAAATGGTGGAAAACAAAGTAGAAAAAATGATGGAAAGTTGACATTTTGTGTTTGTTTCATGTATTAATTTGAGGAGTCTTACAGTTTCCTGTTTCCACAGCAACATTTTGGTTTTATCAATAGACCAATTTTTCCACCTCAGCTAACTGGGTTTTTGTTTTTTGTTTTTTTGTTTTTTTTTGCGCAAATTGAAAATGCACATAAAAGCAGGTTGATGGAAATAAATGAATAAGGTCGCTTTTCCAAAACTCAGACTTAAAGAAAACTTGGCCACTCACTGGAATAATTTACTGACGACATTTCAAATGAGTCACACGTAGACTTTATTCTGACAGGTACAGGATTTGTATAGTTTGCTGTGACAGGAATAGAATGGGGAAAATGCATTGATCTGTGCTGTGTTTGTAGGCTGGGTAGTCAGTGGGCATGTGATTGCAATGTGTATGCTGCAGTACTGACTATTACCCAGTAATGAAACTAAACTATGCTTTCACATAATTGCTTCTTCAAAATATAAGACAGTCTTAGACAGAGACATCAGTTAATGACTTATCATTACAACTACGGTCTCCTCCCCAAAAAACTTTTCTCATCACAATTATCCTTATCATTATCATCATCGTGGTCCTCTTCGGTAACAAATGGCTCAAAGTCAGAGAAACTAACAGCTGTTTAATCTATAACCTCCGAGCACTTATTAAACTAATAGAATATTCTACTCCCTCTCTGTTCATCCATCACAGCCGATTGTAAATCTGTCAGAACGTGATTCTACTGCTGTTGCTGTGGCCAAACAGTGTTTCACATTAACGGACGTTCAGTGGGTAAATATGACAGCGTCTGATGAAATACTGCTATAATAATGTCATGACATTTCAACTATATGTATTTCCAAAGTGGTAAACAGTCATTATGAGCCTTTGACCTTTGGATGCAGTGTTTTTTTTTTGACAAAAACAAATGTCATCATATTAGTAAACTCCTGCTTCCTCCTCCTCTGATATCCCACAGTACGCAGCACAGGTATTTGATATGGCCCGATCACTGTTCTGTGGTAAGCACAGTTCTCTGACATTTTAAATGTTGGTCTAAACTTAACTTCAGCGGGCACTAGTCACCAACAATAGAGTGTAAAAACCTTTCTTAGCTGGTGTTTGGTTTTTAGCACTATATTACTTTTATAAAAGAAGTGAAAGAGTAGCTGCAATTTCCAAACCGGTGGTTGATTTTACAGAAAATCTTGCCCTCACTGTGTCAAGAGCTTGCTGAAACACAACAGCAGCTCACGCTGAAAAGTCTGACTAAATATATCTTTAAAACATGGGATTAGGAGCTGCAGGGAATTTGTAGAAACCAGAGCGAGAGAAGTGAAAATACAAGACTACATGATTTGATACAATAAAATAGAAGCAAAATAATTGCAATGACTCACAAAGAAGGGCAAAGCTGCACAGATGAGACAAGGAATGTGTTTACTTGTAGGCCGACGATAACAATGATTATCAGGAGTAATGAGCTTAAGGCAATGTTTTGATTGCGGCGTTTAACAAGATTGAAGAAACATGACTTCTTAAATAAGCAAGCTTAATAAGATTCATCTTATAATTAGTCTACCTGACTGCACACCAGGAGGCAAGAACAGTTACGAGAGCTTATACAATAAATTCAGTGATATCAAGATCACGACTCAATCACACCTTGATTAAATGTGTTGATCAACCTTGCCCTTTCCTTCTGACATTGCCACTTCAATCAATAACAGTTCAGTCTTCATATTTGCAGTGTTATCAGATTTATCCTGCGTGAAATATCACTGTAATTCAAGTATAATGACTTTTTTTTTTTATTTTTTTTTTTATTCTTAAGTGTGTTTCTAATAAGTGCTCTATTATAAATTTTCAGTAAACACTGACGAAGCCACTACAGCTGCTGTCAACTTCCATATTGCACAGCAGCATGAGAGGGAAATTAGTGGGACCGCTACAAGCTACCGGGGAAAGGGTCACGTCACTGACAAACAAACAAAAAGGCCTTTCTAGCTTGTCTAAATGAGCTGCAAGAAGTTCAAAATTTAAGTTGTAAAAATCAAAAAAACAACAACAAACAACAACACTGCTGAAAAAGTAGTAAAGCTCTCTACACCAAGGGAAAACACTTGTCACTTGATGTTTCATTTTACTTTGACAAAGCAGTAGGCTGCGATTTGAGTGTAATCAACGCTGAAAACCTGTCTGCAATTTTTTTTTTCTCCGAATTTTTCCTTCAAATTCTGTAAAGCAATACTATAACTTTGGCTTAAACACTTACTGTGGCTACAAGTGACCATACAGATAAGGGTATTCAAGTATTCAAGCAAAACCTGAGCGTATTGAACTGAGAAAGGTTGTGTTTTATTGCTCCGAAATTTACAGTCTCATTTGTAAGAAGGAAGAATGTGTTCTGTTTTTAAAATTAAGCCACTTCAGTGTGTAAAGAGGAAGAGGAATCAGGAGGACACAGCTCTAGTAGAAAGAATAATAATAAAAAAAAAAATGTTTTCTTCTAAAATATGTTAATTTTAGCTTAAAAAACTAATAAAACAACATTGTCAAACTCACAGCCAGTGTGGTTTGGTTTACATTGCAGGAGCATAGCCTACATAACTGGCAGCTAGCAGGTTAGCTTGCTATCTGGACCTCACAGGTTGCAAGTAGCGTTCAAAACGACTTGCTGTCTTAACTTGGATCAAGACAATCAGGCAAGGGGGCTCACAGGGTAATTTAAAAGTAGTAACGGTTGCCTTGACTGCATTGAGAATCATTTTTCTTCGTGTGAAACTCATCAAACAAAGGAAACACGGATAGAACAGAGGATGCAAAAAAGAAAGTTGGCTGTTGTTCATACCGTTCGGTTGGTGCAGATGGGTGTGAAGGCGTTGGTTCCACAGGTAAACAGCCTGTTCCCATTCACCAGCAGCACCCTGATGTAGTTCTGGCATTCCTCCTGTGGAAATACACCAGCAAACACACATATCACAGTTAGCAGTTAGCAGCGGCACCATTATCTATCTATTGACAAGCAGCAGCATTAGGCAGAGGGACAAAATTACACTTTATGCCAATAAATGAGACAAACACCTGCAACCACGGGAGGGCTACTCTAAAACGTGGCCAAGCTTGACAGAGTCAAATCAAGGCTAATGCCCATACGGCTTAGCCATGTCACATCTTAATTCAACAGGGACCAGATTTGGAGAGGGATCTAAATGAGGTGGAGAACAGATAAATGCAGCAGGCGTGGGAGAGGACCCATCAGGATTAGTTTAGAAAATTGCTTTGGCTTTGTTGACTGGTCAAAAAGTAAAATGAAAGTGTAGCCCTCCTTCATTCAATCATGTTTCTTTTTAAACCTGCTCTCTACATTAATCAATTCAAACCACTTTTCTCTATATTATGGTGAAGTGCATGCTCACCATTCCTTTCTTGGTGCACTCCTCCTTTGAGGTTTTGGCTTGGGTTTCTAGCAAACCACTCAGCACTTGGTTAAAAAGCGCCAGACAAATAAAGTGGGGCTGATGAAGGGAATGACTGATCGAATGATTGATTGCCGTTGAACGTCGTGAACTCCCAACATCGCCGTCAGGCTTTCATGCAGGTTTGGTGGGGATTTCCATCAACAAAAACTCATAGTAAATGTAACAACAGTCAGTATTCATGTCAGAGAGCAACATTTGTTTTTGTCCTAGGACAAAGTAATAAACTTTGGGTCCCCGTCATCTGAAAGGGGCCATGGCTGGGTTGACGAGGAGGCCCTCGTAGAAATTTAAAGCCTTGTAAATCTGCTATTGTCTGAGCCACTCGAGGTGCCCAGGGCGACCCCCCCCCCCCACACCCATCATCCCCCACCCCCACTCTCAGGGGTCTGATTTAGGAGTGGAGGGCACCGCAGGAGAGATGGAGGGAGGAAAGAAGGGTAGGTCTTTTATTTCCCCCTATCAAGATGGAGGTTGACTCATAAAACAACTTGTTTCCTGGTGCTAAGCACAGCCTAAGCGTGTGTGTGTGTGTGTGTGTGTGTGTGTGTTTATATGTATGCCTGTTCAAAACAGATGACACGTGAGTGTGTGTGTAGTTATACTTGTTATGTATGCCTATATATCTGTGCTATTTGTACAGCTCATTATGTGCTGTATGCTTGTGTGTGTGTATGTGTGTGCGTGCGCTGGGTGCAGGAGTTGGGGTCTGTTGTGAAGGGGTCTGCATAATTCACTTCTCTGCAGTTTGTTTGTACGGTAAATAACTGCATATTTAATATTTGCCCAGCCTCACAGTCTTGACTTGTTTATGAAAACTTCCTGACAAATGTTCCACATCCATACTGTAATACAGAGCCTGTTATACTTGGCTCTCGCATTATAAAACAAAGCAGAGGCAGCAATCAAGTCCTGTCAAGTCAATTTAACTCGCCTTTCTTCTCCTGGTTTGAATAAATCAAATGCGCAGGAGAAGAGCAGATGCGTACATTAGGAAAAAAAAAAATACAATCACTTGTAAATACACTCAAAGCAGAGGTAAGGTATCTGTGTAATAGCTTAAGCGATGGTATATTGCTCCGCGCCGAGCTAGGTAATAAACCATCGAAAGTCCTGTCAACTGCAGGAAAATGAAGTCTTTTAATGCTACTCTTAGTGAACAGGAGCTGATCCTCAGAAGGGAACGGTAAGCAAAACAATTCGACTCCACCAGACAGTAGCGACTCTCAAGGACTGAGGTAGCTTTGGTCTGTAATTCACAACAGCTATCTTGTGCTGGCCAGCCCGTGTATGCCTATTATGGGTCCCTAACCACCTTTCACAGGGGGATAAATACACAGTGGCGCGCACACACACACACACACACACACACACACACACACACACAGTGATTAGGGCTGGGCAGTTCACCTACAAGTCAAGTTCAGCTCTAAACCAGCTGTTTGGTAGGAAGACCATGCCAGCAAACCACATACAAAAACATACACTTCAGTTCAAAAAGTAACTGCAAAAACAATAGGAACTCCCTTTATGCAACGTCTATAAATAAGAGTTAAGGTGTGGTTGAGAATATTTTTACTTCACAAAAAGGTAATTTAAATCCTCTTTGAGGTCAATCCCATATACAAAGCTGGGATTCCAAGTGAGTCTATATGTTAAGTCAGAATAAAGAGCTCCAAGTAGCTTTCAGGCTTCATTGTGTTTTTATGATAACTTTACATTTTTTAATTTCAGTGAGCTCTCGGGAGCTGATTCAACACTGCCTGTAAAAATGAAGAAAGATCCGTGACTTCTGTCTTTGGAAGTTTTAATTTTCTTTTTTAGCCATAACTATGATGCAGCACTGATGCGCTGGTGGGAAAGTCCCAAAGTTCCACTGGTAAACAGCATTTATCCGTGTGTTATTTCTGAAGATAAACCAAAGCCACAAGAAGATACTGAACAATCATCAGCTGTTTTGGAGGTCATGGTGGAGATTATAGTCGTTTAAATTACTGTTATCAACCAACAAAGCGAAACTCCATCAATTTTACACATTGATATCAGTTTATTAGTCGTCTCCTGGGGCTCTGGAGGGCACTTAAGCCTGAGAAAATAACCCTTGTGATGTCATCAGGGTATTCTTGGGTTAAGCATGGACATTTTTAGCTAACATGGCTCGAGGGAAGGGAGAGCCACCACCGGACCTAAATACAGTCTCAAAGGTCCCGTTCACACCTGGTATTAACAAATCCGTCCCGGGTGATTTGATCACAAGTGGACAGCTGTAAGTACAGGTGTGAACGCACCCAAGACGCTTTGAAGACGCATTTGAGATCCGATCACACATTCGCGGCCAAGAATGTGTCCACATTCTTATAGCAGTGTGAACACAAATGCGTCTTGGGTCACACTGAAGAACCTCTACTGACATCCTCTACCACATTCTGATTAGTCCCACCACAGTTTCATAATGAACCGAAAGTATTTTACTATTTCAAATGGATAAAACCTCATTTCAGTGTAGAATTGTGTGCAGCCCCTCTGTGCCCTGCCCCCGTCTCCCTCTCTCTCTCTCTCTCTCTCTCTCTCTCTCTCTGTCTGTCTCTCACTCACCCACAGATACACACAAGCACACTGACAATTGACCCGTCTGTCGGATTGGCTAAAAACAACAACTCATACCTGGTTATTTGCATATAAATCGGGCAAGTGAGATCCAATCACAAGTGGTCACTCGAGAAACAAGTGGAGACGCATTTTATGGGAATGGCAGGTCTGAACAGGGCCAAAGAGCCACTAACATGGCTGTAGATTCTTGCATTACAAACAGGGTGTGAAGACTGAAATATGTTGACATTTAGCAGTCATAATGAAGAGATGTTATCGAGCCGCATCTCTCACAAAATGTAATGAAATGCCAAATTCTTGGAATACCGCTTTAACTGAGTTCATTAAAACCAGAGGACAAGCTGTGTGTGTGTGTGTGTTTTTTTGTTTTTGTTTTTTTTTTACAAAACCATAACTGAAACTTGTTTTTCTCAACACAGTGACAAGTGTCTGCTAAAGCAATATAATGCTGTGACATTTCAAACTCTCAGGCATCACTTAAACTCACCTCAGATTTTCCACGGCTGAAGCAGGCTCCCTTGGTGAACTCATCACAGTGCCACTCAGCCTCCTGCAGAGAGGGAAAAAGAGAGAGAGAGAGAGAGAGAGAGAGAGAAAAGCAGTGTAAGGTACCCAATAAACCATCAGGAAGAAGCAAACATCACAAACATTTGGTGCCATGTCACCACGAACCACTTTGAAAACCACTCAGGGAACCCAAGCAAAACGATGCCTGGCTTTCAACTGTGGCAAAAATTCCCACCTTTCTGAAGTCGACGTGATGTGTGGGGACTTCGCCTGAGATAGCCCGGCAATAAAAATGCCACGGCAGACATGCAAACACAGTTAGAAAAGAAAAGCCATAACTGCGACGAGCTTGAGACGCTGGCGGCAGCACACATTTCTGGGTGCCGACTATTCTTTGACGTGGGTGGGAGGAATGTCTTAAGACAGAAGCGAACAGTTAATTAATTTGACATTGCATCTTTACTGTATTCTTAGTCTTATACGCACTCACACACGCACACTTACAGTACATGGAAGTTTATAAGCCATGTTAAATACAGACACAGAATCCAATTAAGGTGCATACCAAGCAGAGACCTCAAGAAACGAGAGGCAGGGGCAAATGCCAATTTGATTTATGTGTGAGGGAAAAGGAGGGATCCGCAGACATAACAGGCGAGTCCCTGGAGTAGGATGTCAACGTAATTTACATGTGAGGAAGAAACAGAGGGACGTCTTTTACATTTTTACTACAGGAGGGAGAGTAAGATAAAACCTTGTCTCGTCTCATCCTAGGGTGAAGAAACCAGCATGCTCCAGTTTCTGCCGTTTAATTTCAGCGTGACCTGCGGGGAGGGTGGGGACGGGAAGGGGGTTCCTCATTGATAAAACTTCTATTTATGAAATGAGAGTTGGCCTCTTGACAGCACCGGGCCACTAAGACACCCTCGCTTGTGACAGGCAGAATTAGCCGTCACTCCCACCAGCTCTGTATGACTAGCGGAGAGAGGAATACTTAACAGAAAAATTGGCGGCTGCAATAATACGCTTAACGCCAAGTGACGAAAAGTCGCCAAAAGTAAAAACTATCCAACTTCTTTTCTTGTCAGACAGATACGACTTTCCGGCAGTAATAACCTGGCGAGCGGCCAGAGGCGCAGAACTTCTCTCTGTGGGAATATAGTAAATATCGCTAACTGAATGAGAATATTAGATTTCACCTTAGTATCAGGATTGTTTTATGCCAGGACAAGAGGGGGAAAGAAAGCTGAACCCCCCTCTGCACTTGGGAGAACTTCTTTCATTTCCTTTTTGAGAAGGCTCTGGGAGTTTCCTCTGTGTGTTTTATGACAAGGCCTTAGCTTTTCGCCTCAGTTGCCTTTCTACTGGGAAGCATAGAAACACCCATGTGTACACACTCACACATAAATGCACACATTGGCAGTAACAGGACAGAGCTTAGAGAGAAGAGAGAGCTGAGGGTGTGTGGTACTATTCAGGGAGGATAAGATATGGCGTATTAATGGGAGCTGGATTCTCTCTCTCTCTCTCTCTGTGTGTTGGTGTGTGTGTGTGTGTGTCAGATCGCATTCCAGGGCAAAGCAGGCTATTCTGGGGCCATGCAGCCACCACAGACGCAAACCACACACATCACAGCACAACCTGCACACACAGCACCACCGCCGGTCCCAGCTGAATTGAATGTAGGCGTCGAAAAGTGCTTTTAACTGATCGCATGGGGGGTGGGGGTGGGGTGGGGGGGGACCTGTTAATGGCCTAAAACCTTACTCACTCATGTTCAGTGTAGAAATCAATCATAATACAATTCAAAATTACAACTCCAGATCACGTTAATGGGAGCAAAGTGGTTGCTTTTATCATTATGGGCTGATTATGTTATTTGTCATCATTCAACTTAGATTAAAGCAGATTTTCAAAATGCTACATATTCTCATTATATCGAAGAAAGTGGTGCTTGTAAGTGGGGGGATGCGCTGGCATCAATGACCACTAAAGCCACGCTATCTGCCTGCCCTGTCTCAAATGGTCCAGAGTAACAGAATCACAGCCATGCAAAGGCAAGCACCGGCGTCATTAAGAAACATTAAAAGCTCATTAAGATGCTTTTGTTCAGCCACTGTGTGCTCCATGAATCTGTCTTGAACTGAAATATGTCTGGAATTTGCTGTCGTTAAATAATCATTCTTGGCTTTATCACAGGAAGCTGCGTTACAAAAACCTATTTCTGTGGCTTTGTCACCTAGAAGAGAATGAAGCAGAGACTTGGAGCGGAAACAAAGACGGTGAGAGAATAAGAGAGGACTGAGATCACATTTAGTGAGCTACGCACGGCGGTGTCTGAAAGAAAAGAAAATATGCAGCATGGCACCGGACATGCACTGAATATTGCTGAACTAACTAACTATTTACTTTCATAGTTTTGGCATCATTTGTATCAGTTATCGTACTCACCAAATAAATGCTATGATCTGGGAGCACAGGAGCCTCTTTCTGTCATGCACCACTTTATGAAAATATAGTGGCAAATTGTACATGCAGGGACCATGTCTGAATAAGTGTCACTTTCAGGTAAAAGGAGTGACGACTGGCAATTTTACCTGGTTGAACCTATTAACGTTTCCATAACATGGCAGAACTCTGACTTGAATGCAATCATATTAACATTAAGGTGGCAGAGGGTGCAGAGAAACAGACTTAATGTGAATCCGGTTCACCTTTAATACACTTGTCTGTTAAATATCATCTTTTACGCTCAAAGAAAATACAATCAGTTTAATAAACTATGAAACTCTGAATGAGCCAATTTTACATTGTTAAGGAGATTAATCTAATGTCAGATCAGTCTATAAAAATCAATTTCTGTGACTGCCAGACTTTATAAAGCGGGCGGTAGAATCCTCTACCTAATGAATGATGAAACTGATGACAACATTTATTTTAGGATCCACTAGAGATAACTGGGGAAGGAGGGGGGCAGCTTATATTTCATGTCTGAAATCGGACAGATGATCAGACAAATGAACAAGCCAAATGTTTACCCAGGTGATCGAAACCATTTGTTTTGCAACCGCGGTTGCGGTAAGTACAGCTGTAGATCAAAGGTGAACTAAATCTTTCTAACTGTGATGAATGTTTACAACTGGCAGTGTGGATAATAATTTTACCAATGGTCTGTTTTTCAAATCATTTTGGCTAACCCGGGGTTTTGCTTGGTTGATTGTCTAATTTCTCATTTTTGTGTGGCCCGTCAGACTACGTTTGAGTGATGCTGTTGATAGTTATAATGTTGAAGTGACAGTCTTTAAGATTATCATTTCAGTAAATGCCTATAAGTCACTATCTATTGCTGAATGAGGTCACACAATAGTGATTGAGCCTATGGCCCACTGATCAAAGTATTGCAATATTTATATATTTGCAGAATTTTGAACCTGGTATCTGTGGCGGCATTCCATGGAGAAACCGCTGTAGTAAGTTGGTGCTAATGCAAACTGAAGATTTCCTATTCTGCAGCTTCACATTAAATGAATTTAACTGGAGAAGCACGAGTTGACTTTTGTTATGAAGCAGTCACAGGAAATGCGGTGTGTTTGTCAGTGAGCTTAGCGCTTACAGCTGTCGTTCATCAAAACAAGACAATCCTCATTTTTGGCATTTTTTGACAGCGGATCAGTTTGAAATATTGCAGGGAGTAATGGAACAAGAAGGGCACAGCCACAGTGAGCCAATCCCTCCAACTTCTCAGTGAGGTAATCATCTCCTTTCACTGTGCCTGCAGCCTCATGGCGTTTACAACAGAAAGTCAAATCATGGCTGCACACAGCATGATGGAAAAAAGCCAATTACTGCCTGACTTCTTTATTAAAATGATGACCGCTTGTTTTGGTGCCCCCAGAACTTTTCACATTTGCTGTTGCCACCAGTAACTACAGGTGTAGCCAAGTCAACCCAGACTGGAATCTTTAAGATCACCACTTTTAAAACCGCAAATATTAAACCCAAGTTGTAATAAAGCGGATTAGTCGTTTACGAGAAGATAAAGTGTGATTAAGATGCAAAAATTCAGAGAGAGGCAGAGGGAATTTGGCACAGTTGATAACAGTTATTTGTTGCTTCAGAGAAGCCAAAGAAAAAAATCCTGATATTTGTTGTGTTCCGTGTGTCCGCCCTCTCTGCTGTCCCCTGTAATGGGTGCAATCCTCAGAGATGAACCATTGTACTCGAGCCTCTCGTCAACCCTCACACTGAGGGGCTATTGTCACAACGAGGTGGATGTAGGAGAGATACCAAGGGAGCCAGTGGGCAGGGAGGGAGATAGGCGGTGACAGAGGAAAGGACAGAGAAGGGAAAATTAGGGACAAACAGACAGAAAAAAAACAACAAAGAGAAAACCGAGTCCAAGTTAGGAGTCAGCCAGAACAAGGGAGACAGTGTGGGCAGAGTGAAGTAGTCAGTGAGACGGAGGATGGAGTGAGGAGCTGAATTCCAAAACAGCACTGTTTCCAGACATGATATTGAATATATTTTGCATAAAGAGGGTCCAGAGAACACACTCGCTGCTGACAGCTGTCTAGCTTTGTGAAATGACTGGCTGTGTGTCTCATTACAAGGGGGGGGGGGGGGTGGCGGCTTGAGAGTGAGAGCTGGACAAATCCTGCCGGGCAAGTCTAATCTGTCTCATGAATAGCTGATAGTACCTTTTGATGTTCTGGCACAATGTTTACTATTTAGACTGATGTATGCTGAAGTAAGCTGCTGAAAGATTTACACATGAAACTGGTCTTGATGTCATGTCTGCGCACTTGTTTAAGTCACGACGCATGTCATTATAACAGCATAAAAAGATAAGTCAGTGGTCAAGTGACCCCCTGTTTTGTTTCTTACTTAAATTCTCAACTCAAATGCATAAACATGCCATCGAACTCCATGATATCACTGAGCGCGCTGGTATCTGCATCTCCAATCCCATTGATGCTTTTTATCCTTTGCATTTAAATGGCCAAGTTAGTGGGTTCTAGTAATTGAATTAGCGATGCTTCTAGAGCTATGGAGGACAGTTTCTGTTAGCTGCTGATTAGCGGGGCTAATTGTCTGTCTGACAAAGTGTAATTGCAAGAGACAGGCCCATGAAATACAACATGTGAGACTGGAGAAAGCTCCTTTGTTTTCTTTGGAGCCCCGTTCCTTCTTGACAAAGCAAAGAAAGCAAAGAACGATGGAGGCAAAATATACATCTCAACAGCATACAGTGTCTGTTGCCAAGGGGAGCTGTTATGGATAGTGTTTTCATGTGCCCAGTGCCGGCGGAGAGAGAGAGAGAGGCTGGAGTGAATATCCACTATTTTCTCCTCCTCTGGTGCTGTATTGAATGGTGAACAATGCCACTGATCCTCCTCATCCCAGTGCTTATTGACTAATGCTGGGCCACAGTGTTTCTGTTGAAACTCGGCCTCATCGCCTGTATCCTGTTTCGATTTAGCATGGAAACAGCAGGCTAATATTGGATTCTTAAAGGGGGTGTTTTTATTTCTTTCTTTCTTTCTTTCTTTCTGTCTTTCTTTGCTTAACTTTTAGTGCATTCAACCAGCTCTTGCTGTACCTGCAAATTAAACGCTTTTTGCTTTCAGGACCAGTATGGAAGTGTGTAACCTGTTATATGAGCAGGTGTGCAAGTGTAAAGATGCAGCTTAAAATGGGCAGTGGGGATCACTGTATTAGTGTATTCAGCATCATCAAAGGACATTATTTGGGAAGCTCACGGGCAGACAGAAATACAACGCTGAGAGGTACATCGAGCAGGCTTGGCCATTCATCAGCCCTGGCAACACAATGGGAAACTGAATACAATGCAAATGCAGAAGGGCCCAATTCATCAGTGCATGTCCCCTCTCCGCAGTGGGCCATGGAAGGTGGATAATCGCGATGCCAGCGTTGATTTGCCTGCCAAAGGTTGGCAGCAGCTGAGGGCAGGGGGCTGAATGAGGGACAGAGAGGGCAGAGGGACAATACTGAACAGATGTGAGATATAAAGAGGGATTCACCTGTAGATAAAGGAAGGATATTGTGCTTTGTGGATGCTGTTTCTATACCTAATTCTTTGGCAGTGGTAACTCTAAATGTCTCATTAGTTGTGCATGCTGCAAAGTAAAGTCTTTGGCTTCTTTTTCTTTTTTTGTTTTTTTGTACTTGAACTGCACAAGTTTGAAAGTGGATCAAGGAGAAGGAGGAGAAGTATCCGCCTTTTGTTCTTGACAGTGTTTTCCAGATCAGTGAGGATGAGGGTAGAGGTTGACAGGGAGAGGAAGGCCTCTTCAGGCTGTTGAGACACTGCAGAAAAAAACCCTTTAAGTACCAGATATTAACTCCAATCAAGGCCGAAGGGAGGGCTGACTCATGTGTCAAGGCCCAACACTTCCCACTCCAACCCCAAATTACCACTCAGTCTGAGTACATACTAGCGAGTTCATGTGATGCAGGGGTCCAAACTAACTTTTCCACAGGTAGGACTGGTGCAATCAACTTTCTTAGTTGGTTGCACCAGTACATTATCTGGTTACTCCTTTCTCTTTTTTTTTTTTTTTGTGAAGGAGAATTCCTCTTTCACTGTTATAGGCAGAGTTGAACTTGATGACCATTTCATTCTCCTCCGTTCACCTAACCGCAGAAAAGAGGTAGGATGGAGCTCAGTTTGTCAAGTGACACATCAATCTCTGCAGATTTTTTTCTTTCTTACTATTCTTGAACAACTCCAAAGTTTCAAGCTTAAACTGTGTTGTTCCAATGCAATGCAATGGATGGGCCACATTGCCAACAATACACACCCAGCATACCGTTCCCCTCATACTGCAACCACAGATACTGCATAAGCCATTGTTGTTGAAAGTAGTACTTTTCTTAATTTAACTTGCGCATGATCAAAAAATTATGTAAATTGGGGATCTCATGGGAACTAAGTCCACGCCAAAATTCTGAAAATGTGAAAGTAGGTGACAGAGGTGTGATTCTTTTCGGACTGATGAAGGCAGTGTAATAACCCTAAGTGTCCTCGGTCTTACGGCAAACTTGAAGAGAAGAGAAGGCAAGAACGCGGTTACACCATAACAAAGACACGAGGAAATGGCAGGCAGCAATGTGTGTGCAGCAATACGTCCGCCGCGACTTGTGGAAAAAAACTAACAACACCAAAATGTATATGTGAGAAATATTCTGTATTTGACATGATCGTCTGGGACAAAGTATGCAACACTTATCTAAGCAGCTCAAGACAGACATCCCAGATCTGTACACAGAATTCAGCTGAGTGAGTTAAATCTATATTAACATGTCCGTCAACATTTTCATATCTGAATGTTACAGTTATTTTTTGTGATTGCAACGGCTGGCATCTGCTGTAAGTGGTTGCGCACCCACACAGCGTTCGCGAAAGGCTAAACGTATAGCTCGTCCAGGAGCTAACACTAGCGTCGGCTTCATACACGAGCCGCGGTGCTCAAAACGTTATGTAGGAGCCTGCCGTCATCAGAACCGTTCGTCTGTCATAATTATAACACTGACTTCTCAGTTTGTCGAGGCATGTGTACGTATATGTGGTTGGGACACGTACATGTGCAAAGTGTGTTAGACACCTGTGGTGCTGCTGCAGCCCTCTGTTGTTTTTACTGTTTCATGCTGTGGTTATGAATTTGGTCATCGAGAACCGTGGAATTTCATCGGTATTAGGGTGTCGACTTTCTGGTATTGTGAAATCCCAAAGTGAAAATATCATAAGCAGCCACTTTGGTCGCAGTCTGCGAAGCCGCCCGATGTATATTTTGTGAATTCTAGCTTATACTCTGATTTAATGATTGTTAAAGTGTCACCCTGTTGTGTAACATGTTCCCAGATTAAATCCTTTTTCTTTTTCCAGGACATGTTAAAGAACCAAATCTGAAGGGTGGGCCTTGAAAGACACAATGGGCATAAAAGTCACAGATCCTTAATAAATTTTTTTTTTCTTAACAAAGTTCCCTCTTTCCTCTCCAACTTGGTGATGTTCTATTTCTATTTTCTTTTGTTCCTCCAAGCAAAGGAAGGCATTTAATGAGGAGAGATTACTGTTGATGTGGCTCAAGGCGCTCTTATCGACCTCTGAGTAATCAACTCGATATGAGTGGGTTAAAGGCCAGGTGCCATGTTATATGCTACCACTCAAGTGTCACTAACTCTCTAAATTCCCTTCCATCTACGACAGTAAAGACTACAGGAATTCAGAGGTTTACTTACTGCTTGCGCGAAATGCTTGAAAATAACCCCTTATACTACAACCGAGAAGCAGGAGAAGTGGGTCGGATTGCATGCAATGCGGCAGAACGATCCTATGTCTATTTTTTTTTTCATTTGTTTTTAATGAACTGTACAGTATTCAGAATGAGATCAGCCCGTCATCGTATCAAATGGTAATTACATCCACACTCTTAGCGCATTATCGGCTGTTTTGTATACAATAGCGCGCGGCGTCTAAGCCTTGTGCTGTGGTCAAGCCATAACACAACCTCCCTCTTAGCGCTGCAGCCATGCAAGAGAACAACATGATCGGCATTATCTGACCAGGGCTGTTGCATGGGGATCGGTGAAATCAAAAGACAAGCGTAAGGTGTAGCTTTTTATGCTTGTTTTTCTTCCGCAGGACAAAAAAAAGAAAACACAAAAAAGAAAAAAAAAGGAAACCTCAAAATTGCCGCAAACCTTCCCTTTTTTTTGAAAAAAACATTTTTTGGTGCACCGGAAACCTAAAACACACTGGACTACTAATGAACAGTTTTGCGCTCAATATCTTTCTTTGTTCGCGTCTGGTGGCGCTCTCCAACAAGTCCTTCATATCCACATAAGAATGACAAATAATGTTAACCTCAGCCACAGAGGCACCAGATCTCTGTGCAATTAATCTCCTGTTTTTATGTCAGGCTGAAAAAGAAAGGACAAGGCAAGAAAGGAGTTTCAAAGGGAGTTGAATGGAAGAATAGCACTTGTGCTCTCTTCAAAATTCAGCAGTTGAAACTTAGCCTTCCCTTTTGACTCATAGATCGGTCCAGTCAAAATGCAAAGCAGGGGATAGTGCACAGGTCAGCTTAAATATGGCCCCTAGGGCCTTGCAAGGGATTACCGACGTTCCTATTTCTCTCAAGAGAAGACGTCTTGGAGATGAGGGGTTGATTGGGTTTGGTGGGATTACTCGCTGATTCTGGCACGCAGCACCGATGCGCAGGATGAATTATAAGAAGATGAAGGGGTGATTGAGTGGCGCGGATGGCAAAGAGCAATCTTTAAAAAAGCATTTCTGTTGTCCAGCGAGCGCCAAACAAGGCTGGCTCTGCATGAAGTCCGTCATCTCTCTCCGGGGGGGTTTCTCTGCTTCTTCCCTCTGTGTGAGTGTTAGTGTGCTTTCTCTCACATGTCACCCATGAATCCTTTGAGTGTGTCGCCCCTCTCGCTCCATCCTATGCAACAAATTCATGGGGAGATGTACGTAGTCGCCACAAGGAGTCGCGTTGTTCTCGTTTTTGGTTCGTCTGACATTCTTTTTCCTCAATTTTCCCTTTCAAGGCCGATTTATATTCAACTACCTTTGGGCTCCCCTCTCATTTTGCCTTTTTTCCGATCCAGTCATTCTCACTTCCACCCTGTTTCTCTATCTCTCCCTCCTCATCCTCTCCCCTGGTTTTCCCAGATAGTGTAAAATGCTAACATCAGAAGTGTCTAACCATCAAAGAAGTCTTGCGTGGCAACTACCTGTAGAAATAAAACCTAATGTGTCAAATGTTTGTATGATCTTAACACAGTCGGTTGCAAAATGCTTAACTCTGCAGGGGGGATGTGGGCTAATTCAATAAGTAAAAAAAAAAAAAAAAGAAAGAAGAAAAAATGAGACGGTGCAGAAAAAAAATTAAACGACAGACATTTGGGATAGATTGAAAGGGATAATGGCTATCTAAGAGTTTACTGCTATTCATAGTGCATCTTTGGTGAAAACTTTACAACATGTCATCACAGGCAGAAGAATCCCTAGAGTTAGCATGCTTTTAATTTCGCTTGTTTTCTCTCCGTCTGTGTTGGGGGGAACTTTTTGACCTTCCTACCTTGAAAGAACCCAAAATGGGACATCATATTGAAAGAAAATTGCACAAGGCGTTTAATACCCTGGGAAAAGTAAGAACAGAGAATAGCTGTGGAGTATGTCATATACTTGTTTCCAAATTGGATTTAAAATCACGGAGGGTAATTAATACTGACTAGACTTTATATCAACACAGCTTTCCCTCCTCCGTGTATTAACCTACTGTCAGTCCACCGATGGGAAGTTGTTGTGACATGTGAAATGCTAAACCTGTTTTTAACTGTAACAGTTTATAGTTGCAGGAAGCCTGGCAGCAGCGTTCTACGACTACAAGCGCCGTATTTTTTTTTTTTTTTTGGGAGACAGGCGGCGTCTGATGCACCGTGCAATGTGGTGTGACTGTAAGAGCGATGCGCATATTCACCCAGGAAAAAAAGTGGGTGAGTCCAGCCTGCGGGTGAAATCAGAAAGACAGACCGAGGGAGCACCTCACCTGGATCAGTGTCAAGTTCTTCCAGAATTGAGCTGAAAGAAGGCTGATTTCTTGTAAAGAAGAAGGAAACATGTCTAGCTCATGGACCAATTTCTGGCAAATAGACAAAGAAGCTTTGTGGATCTTAAAAAGCATACTCGTGTGCAAAGGTCCTTTCATCATCTTCACTCTCTCCTAGCTGTTAGAAGTCTCCCGTACAAAGCAGCTCCACCAGGTGAGCGCTGGGAGTTAAAATGCTTTTGAGGCATGTCGTCCAACTTAAAGAGATACCCTATTGTTTACTGCTCTCACAAGTGATTGAATGCAAATTACTTTTTTGAGACTACATGGGCGCTTTTAAAATAACGATCTGAATCAATGCATACAGAATAAAAACAGCAAGAACCCCCAGTTTTGTTGTTCATTTTCAATACTTGTCGTCTACATTCAGCCTTCCATATCCAATTTTTGACATTGGGTAAGAATAGATAAAAATCTATGCGCAGTACGACCACACAGAAACGCGTGGTAATATCCAGACTAGTAAAAGTATGCTTAATTGAGTTTCTACGCTTTAAAACTGCTGCAACCTGAAGCTGTATAACGTTTAAATTAAGCTTTCTGTTTGGTGGCATGAGGAGTTGTAAGAGTTAAGTCGTGGGGACCAAATTCAGTGGATGGTTGGATTCCACTACTGCAAAGCAAATGCCGGACCGGCTAGGTTTCTCCAAACCATAATTAGGAGACAAGAAGACCTTGATAAAAGGAAAGCTACGTGCAAAAGGTTTTATGTCCCTATCTCCTGTTTTCTGTGTGTGAGAAAGAGTAGACAGACTGACAGAAAATCAAGCAGCCTGGCGGTGAAACTCTTTCTGCTAATAGTGCATTATCCTGCCTTGCCTGAAGCTTTTCAAAAATTGGCAAAGGTGCAAACAAAACTGTTTTATTGTATTTCCACTTTTCAAGATACCATTATGTACTAATGAATGCCCTCTCCAGAGGAATATTACTTGTGTATTGACTAACAATGGTCAGGCTGTCTCTAAATCCATTATGTACCATTACTCAGAATGAGATCACCATGAAACCTGACAATTAGGATAATAAGCATTATTCAATTGTGTTTTTTCAGTTTGAGACTTCTGTATTTTCCATACTTTGCAGTTTTTGTTCTATGGGCCATCATGAAACGAAATTGTCCCATGCCACCAAACCGCCCTTAAACATTTCTAAATTTGCAAATTTCACAGTAAAAAACCATTTTAGAGACATCTTTAAAGAAAGTAGTGAATAGCTTCCAACAATACCCATAATGTGCGCTTTATTTTCACATTAACAAAGAGCAACAATGTTTTTTTCATTAAGTAGGATATCTCATTAAAGTTTAAAATCTTCAGCATGTTCTCAACACACACACACACACACACACACACACATTGGTACACACATTACACATAACAATGCAACACTTCTGCAGAGATCCATCAATCTCCTGAAGAGTGGCTATCAGCCAGGTCTCAGTAGCGACCGCGGCCCCCTTGTTTTTACTGTATCGATATTTCACAATCGATCGCTTTCTTGTCCTTCCATTTATCACTTCCATACTTCCAACCACCTGCAAGCCATTCATCCGCCACATCACCTTCACAGCTAGACACTCATGAGACATCAGAGTTGGCCGTGAGAATTCAACCTAAATTTTTGATCTTTTGAGTGCCGCAAATACCATGTGTTGATAGGACCTGGCTAATATAAGACATGGTCACAAAACATTGTGTACCTGTAATAATATAATATAATATAACATAATATAAATAGTGCTATTAAATTCTGAGGGAATTTACTCACCTTTACTGACGCTTTGCTCTAAATCTGTCCCACACACAACTTTTTCTGATTAGCCTTTCCATCTGTCCCCTGGCAGTGCATTAGTAAATTCCCCTGGCTCACTCTGTCTCTGTTGTTTTGCTGCTTCCTTCCTGCCGTTATCTCCTGTTCATGGTTGTAGTGAGTGTTTCTTTCTATTGACAATAAAGCCATTAAGAGAAGTGCAGAACACACTTCATTGAAAATCAGCCAGAGACTCACACAGCATGCACGTAATGCACCTGTTCCTCACACACAACATGCACGGACACACACAATCTTTAAAAGAACACATACATGGAGGACTTAGCACTACTAAATGTTAAATTGCGGCCAATCCCATCCAATTCGGTGTCTCCGTTCACGAGAAACTGTGACTGGACTGTGTATGAAAACACACACACACACAGCACAACACCAAAAACAACCAAACCAAAACAAAAATCCACACAACACACACAATACACACACACACTTGCTGCACTTGACAAAGACAATGGGAAGTGAAAACAATCTCCAAGCCATTTCTCTCTGGCTTTTGAGGATAGCTTAGGAAAAGTGATCGTTACTTCACGGCGATGCAACAACAAACAGAAGAGAAAAAAAAAAAGGAGAAAGAAAGACAAAGACAATGAAAGGACCAGACAACAAAAGAAGGAAACAGGAGGGAAAGACAGAAGTTGCTTTCAACACGCATTTTCAATCCTTGCTTATCGGGAAACATTACCCGGAGGAGCTGTTTTGTTGGGAACGCCAACATCCAGATCAGTTGGAGTGGACAACTAAACAGACTTTTACCACTGCCAGCTCTTGTACAAGTCTGTATAATCTCCGATTGACGCCATTGTGAATACAGCAGATCAATGCCCCGGAGAATTTTTTGAGATTTTCTATATGTGAGATTGCAGAGGACCACCATTGAAAATGTGTAACTGAGAGAGAATGAGAATTCAGGAAATTTTGGTCAGTAAGGACCGACGCCAAAATCATCGAACAAATTGAAGGAATAGGCAAAAGACTAGTTGTTTATGAATGTAATCAAAAACGTGATATTAATCAGAGTGCATTTTTTGCGTTCAAATGTCTGCCTTCTGACGAACACCCCTCGCCTAAACCCGATGGAACTGGTTTCTAAAACGTCCTGACAAGTCTGACATGGACGGTCCTCTGTTGTGTACAACACGGTGAAGGGCAACTCCGGAACAATGTTCCCGACTGAGTCCCCCGACACTGTCCATGATTCATGAAGGGAAAACGGCTAGAGAGAAAGAGAAGGAACAGAAAAACAAACTCAGATTTGGTTACCTGCACCCGACGATCAGTCATTCTGGCCAGGGTCAAAGCGTCAAGCATGTGAGTAATCCACCGTGCCCTCTGCCTTGAACTGAAGATCCACGGCTCCATCTCTCCAACGACACCACAGGACACAGACGACCATGAAGACAATTAGAGTGGAGTGTTTTGACTGCAGATGACAGCTGTGCTGATGAATTAGCAGTGTTTCAACGCTGACATGA